>NW_027168926.1:117500-345000 GCF_036898095.1 Palaemon carinicauda | reverse complement strand
ACACTATTTTATCTAATTTCTCTTTCTCTAGTTTTGTTAAAGTTTTTATAGTTTATATAGGAAATATTTATTTCAATGTTACTGTTCTTAAAATATTTTATTTTTCCTTGTTTCCTTTCCTCACTGGGCTATTTTCCTTGTTGAAGCCTTTGGGCTTATAGCATCCTGCTTTTCCAACTAGGGTTGTAGCTTAGGAAGTAATAATAATAATAATAATAATAATAATAATAATAATAATAATAATAATAAAAGAGTAAAAATTGACGAGAACCTGCTTTTTTGCCAGTGGTCAACCATTAAAACCATCCTCAATCAACAAATAAAGAACAAACGTCATGAGTGGATGACCAAGATGTGTCATGAAAGATGGTTTTCCATCCTTCAGCAGTTAGACTTCCAGGAACAGTATTCTGAGATATCAATTTATGTGAATATCTATCCAGTATTCCTGTTCATAATACAACTGTGGAGCGTGACTATTCTATGATGACTGCTCAATGGACAGATGAGAAGAATAAGTTAGATGTGTCAACTATAGAAGCTATTTTACAGTCTAAATGGAACATAAATTGCCATTGCAAAGAATTTTACAGACTTGCTTTTCATATGAAAAAGTTTATTTGTTTCATAAATACTGATTACAACTTTTCCAATTTAGTCTCGTTTTCTATAGTTTCTTGTAATATTCATTAAATATTAATTTTCCTAGTTTTGTTTCTTCATGTCCCATTAGAATGCTTGATGTTTTTTATACGTCTCTAGATTTTTATATGTTGATCTTACAATGATCTTGAGTAGTTACCCCCTTCATGACCCCATATATAAACATCTCACAGACTAAACGAAGTTTCAAATACGACAAACAAAGATAAAGACAATGAAATAGATTAAAAAGAGGAGCAACTCGAATAGTTACACAAGAATAAATATAAATCTATGAAAACGTTAATGTTCATGTATGTTACAATGATGTGCGTATGTTTATATATATATATATATGTATATATATATATATATATATATATATATATATATATATATATATATATATATATATATATATATATATATATATATATATATATATATATATATATGAGAGAGAGAGAGAGAGAGAGAGAGGAGAGAGAGAGAGGAGAGAGAGAGAGAGAGAGAGAGAGAGAGAGAGAGAATGCAGCATAAAGTAGGAACGAAAAGTCACTTGCAAAACACATACTACGTAGTGAGCCAAGGTGCCCCCTGGAGGTGGGGAAGGGAGGGGGAAGGGAGGGGCTTTTGTTGTTGCTGGGGAAATCCGGGACATCCAAATAGTGTATATCGGTACAGGAGTCACAATCTGACCTCTCTATTAAATTTTGTATTTATTAAGATACCATTTTTTGAAAAAGTCATTTATTTCTGATCATAGAAAGTGGTAATAAATATAATCAAAATTTCATCGGCATACGTCTAGGTACTTTCATCACTTATATATATATATATATATATATATATATATATATATATATATATATATATATATATATATATACTGTATATATATATATATATATATATATATATATATATATATATATATATATATATATATATATATATATTATATATATATAAAGTGGGGATACCTTAACGTGATGAGAGAGTTTGTGTATCGCCATGATCAGCAAAGCTGTATTAGTCAGGGCCACCCATACTAGGTTGATTTGCTGTAAGCGACCAGACTATAGTCTCCCACCATCACCAGTCTTTAGTGGCTTTCGTGCTGATGAAAACTTACCAAACCCCAGATATGAATAAGGACATATCTGAGGCATTTGTCCTGCAGTGGACTACAAATGGCTGCATTGGTTTTTGTTTATATATATATATATATGTGTATATATATATATATATATATATATATATATATATATATATATATATATTATATATATACATGTATATATACAGTATGTGTCGAAAAGGGAAATGATGTATGATCTTAAATTTTCAAAGAAAAAATTTCTCCAGTAATTTTAAAGTTAATTTTTTCGTCTTGACCCCTTTGGATATTCAAACTGAAAATCATATTCGAAAATATCCCAAACATATATTAATAAAGTTTCTCTTATTTCACAAAATTCACGAAAGAATAAGAAAGAATTAGATTGAAGGATCTAAATAAAGATATTCCCAAAGAAACACATCTTAAGAAATATGTTTGCAATCCTGTTCATCTTAGTCAAGATTATCCTGTAGGAAACTCTGAGATCCTTCATGTGACTTTGTCATCCTATTGTCCTTTGCCACAAATAATACCCAACAAGAATCTCATCATCATTGATCATTTTCTTATTCTGTATCGAAAACATAAACCCAACGAACAGGACTT
Source organism: Palaemon carinicauda (assembly GCF_036898095.1). Taxonomy (NCBI): domain Eukaryota; kingdom Metazoa; phylum Arthropoda; class Malacostraca; order Decapoda; family Palaemonidae; genus Palaemon; species Palaemon carinicauda. The sequence continues at coordinate 342,629 of NW_027168926.1, read as the reverse complement.
TTCACTCATCTCTCGTTATTTCTTATTTAGTCAATAAAAGGTATCTTCGACTGCCATTCTCTGGGGACTGACGTCTGTCCATTGTCAGTAATACATCTTCTATGTGAGTTATGAAAATGATTATTCATTTCTTTCATCTTTCTGTTGAGAGATGGCGTCAAAACTGTTTCAGAAAGTTTTTAAGATTGATCACAATGAAAAGAAAAAAATCTCTTTTAAGACAGATTGGCTTTCAATATATAGAATGGAAGGGTACTTGAGCAAGTACTAAAACTAATGACAATAGTTAATCAATGTCTTACCACCTCTCTCTCTCTCTCTCTCTCTCTCTCTCTCTCTCTCTCTCTCTCTCTCTCTCTCTCTCTGAAACTGCCGCCAGAAGCAATGTTCTCTGGAACATGGCTGAGGAGAAGAGTTTCGTTTCGGACCTGCAAAGAGAGAGAGAGAGAGAGAGAGAGAGAGAGAGAGAGAGAGAGAGAGAGCGATTTGACAAGTCAAAAACGTAGTCTTTTTCTTTACAGAAGAAGATTAATTTAAATATGTGATATAATAAACAAAACAAAAAATAAAAAAATGCAGAACAAAATAAGAAAAGGAATAAGGATGAGTAAAAGCGATCTCTTGTTACTCTATGGACATGAGTCATGGTATGACAATGAAACAATCTCCAATAGATTTAGTAGATTTGAGAACAAGGCCCTCAGAAGGATATTGAGAGTTAAATGGCAGGACAGGATTAGAAATGAAACTATAAGAGAGATTACTCGAGTACCATATGTGGATGAGATCATGATGAGGGGTAGATGGAGATGGTTTTGGTCATGCTCTTCGCACTCCCCAAGAGAGATTAGTTCACCAAATGTTTAACTGGGCTCCACAAGGCACTAGAAGAACTGGAAGACCCAGGCTTACATGGCTTATGACTATAAAGCGTGAAGTAGGAGATGATGAATGGAGAAGAATTGAATTAAAAGCTCAAGACAGAGACGACTGGCGAAATCTAACCGAGTCCTTTTGCGTCAATAGGCGTAGGAGGAGATGATGATGATGATCTCTTTAGACTTTGAGTAGGCCTACCACACGATGTAGGAGCGAAGAAGGTAAAATAGTTTTAATATGCAAAACAAAAGAAGAAGAAGAAGAAGAAGAAAAAGCAGCAAAGCAAAACAAAAGAAGAACAACTCCAACAAGGAATCGAAGTCTTTATAGGAAGGTTTCTTCTTCGGTTTCCATGGGAGTAAGCCAAGAAAGCCGTTGGGTGGGTGGGGGGGGGAATGGCTCTGCCGGGACACGTCTACCGGACAATTGCATCAAATGTACGAACATTTCTATTATTCGTATTTGTATTCTTTTGACGTGAAATGAATCAAGGTTTCATCGTATCATGATCGCTCTGATAAAAACTAATAACAATTTCAAGATGAGATGCAACATCTTTATACATTTGGAAACTGGAAAGGAACAAAATTAGGATAGTGAAAGGAAGATGTCAAATTTCATCCAATGAAACCTGAATGATATATATATATATATATATATATATATATATATATATATATATATATATATATATATATATATATATATATATATCTTAATGATCATTTCTGTGCAGATCTGGTATCATTATCATTACTTGCTAAGCTAAAACCCTAGTTGGAAAAGCAGCATGCTATAAGCCCAAGGACTCCAACAAGGAAAATAGCCTAGTGAGGAAAGGATACAAAGAAAAATAAAATTCTTAAGAAAAGTACCAACATTAGAATAGATATCTCCTATATAAACTATAAAAACTTTAACTAAACAAGAGAGAGAAAAACAAGACTGAACAGCGTGCCCGAGTGTACCCTCAAGCAAGAGAACTCTAACCCAAGACAATGGAAGACCATGGTACAGAGACTATGGCACTACCTAAGACTAGAGAATAATGGTTTGATTTTGGAGTGTCCTTTTCCTAGAAGAGCTGTTGACCATAGCTAAAGAGCCTCTTCTACCCTTACTAAGAAGAAAGTGGCCACTGAACAATTACTGTGCAGTAGTTAACCCCTTGGGAGAAGAAGAATTGTTAGGTAATCTGAGTGTTGTCAGGTGTATGAGGACAGAGGAAAATCTGTAAAGAATATGCCAGACTATTCTCTGTATGTGTAGGCACAGGGAAAATGAACCGTAACCAGAGAGAAGGATCCAATGTAGTAATGTCTGGCCAGTCAAAAAACCCCATAACTCTCTAGTGGTAGGATCTCAACGGGTGGCTGTTGTCCTGGCCAAACTACTACCTACTTAGACTCTTTCTATCTTGGATTGGTACTTCACACTTTAGAATCCAAAAGATGATGGAGGATTTGAATAGGGAAAGCGGAAATGTAGGAATGAAAATTGATCCAAGTAAAACTGAGATAATGTTCAATGAAAATTCAGTGAGACAACAAACGAGGGTTATGGATGAGCATCCAGAGATCGTTAATGAATATACATACTTAGGACAGACAGCAAGTGTTTCCCCAGGACACGAGACCGAAAATAAAAGTTGGATAAGCAGGAAATGGAGAGCTTTTGGTAAATAAGACGAAAACATAGAAATTGTCTTTACAGAAGATTAAATCGAAAATAAAATGAAATAAACTTGAAAAGAAAAAAAAAAGGCAAAACAAAATAAGATAAAGAATAAAGATGAGTATTCCCCGTAGATGGAACAGATGTTGCCATTAACAATTTAGGCCCAAGATCTGATTAGGCCTACCACACGACGTAGGGGCGAATAAGGAAGAGGAGAAAGTAGCCCTAATGTTAATAGGAACTGATTATGTGTCAACATTAACAAGAAGAATAGGCAATGCAAAACAAAAGAAGAAGAAGAAGAAGAAGAAAATTAGGAAGGATTCCTCTTCTTCAGTCTCCAGGGGTGTAGACCGAGACAAAGATGAGGGAGGGAGGTGTGGGCCGCCTGGTCAAGGCCGTCTCGAATACAGTCCTGGTCTGTTGGTCAGTGGGTGAGTGGGGGAAGGAGTCGGCATGAGTAAGTCGATTGATTATAAGGAATGAATGTGGTTCTTTACTTGAAATTTTTGACAGATTTATTTCCATTTTTCCACTGTTATTGTTTGCAACTCTCTAAGCTATGGGTTTCTTCCGAACTGTCTTATCAAAGAGGGATGTCTCTGATTCAATAGTAAGTAGCAAGGGGAAAAGTGTGTGAATACCAAAGTAATTTTGTAAACAGTTCAGTAATCTTTTCATCCTTATAAAAGAGGCTGATATACCGTGACCAACACCACATGAACAATATAATGTAATTGTAATGATTAAAACAATAAATATAGTGATTCCCCTACTATTATAGTTAGGAACATATCTGGCTCTCTTGATGGCGTGCTTTTTCTTCATCAACATTTGGAAAGGAAAACACTCACTTTCGGTCCAGTTCGTTAATTTCCTTTGCAGTTTGGCGTACAGCACATGAAAGGAATCAGCCTGGATTCCAAAAACAGTCAAATCTTCTGGAATAACAGCAGAAAACTTTGAAGAAATCGAGCGAGACCCCTCGACTCACAGCCTATGGTAGCTGTGTGAAAGCAGTGCTCGTATCACGTGGACCTTTCTAACCCCCAAATGACCCGGCCTTCACTAGAGACTGTAAAAAAAAAAGGGGGGGGGAATTTACATCTATCCAATTCTGAACAATAAACATATCGGTGTTGTTGTGTAGGTAGAAACCATAACATTGTTTTCTTTTCTATTTTTTGAAGAAAATCAAAGTTACATCAGTCATTTTCTTTTCCGGATCTGGGTTGACTTTCTCTCAGGTTATCCAATTGGAAACAGGAAGCAAGTCCTTTATACTCTTGGTCTTTTGTGGAGATTAATGTTGCTTACTTGATTTTATTTTTATTACATAGGAAAACTTATTAATAATTAACAAGTATCAATATTAGTTCAAGACGATTATTTTGTGCATGTTAGCATCACATAAAAATGAGTGCAAGATTCTTATCTTACTGTAGATCTGGAGGAAGTTTTTTTTTTTCTTTTTTGCCTGTGAAAGTTATAATAGTATTTTTTTTCGATTTTCGATGATGCTTAAAAGTGAAAGCACCTCTTATCAGCATCTTTATTTTCTATTATGTAATTTTTTTTTTAATTTTCTTTTTCGAAAGTTTTATAATGGAGAAGATTTTTTAATTGCAAGTCCTTTTGACAATTTCTTAAACTGATATATTATATAATGGTAAAACAACTTAAGAAAGTTGTCTGTGGAATGCATAAGTAAAAATAGAAAGGGAAGATAAAAAGCTAACACTTTCAACATGGATTAATAACAAAATAATAGCAAATGATCTCCATGTACATCTAAATTTGATCCTGATTGACATAAGATATCGAGTATCTATTAGCAAAAAAATGTCAGACGCGATTGTTTCTCTCTTTCAAATGTTAATATGATTTGTGATAAAGATAAATGGATTAAACGTTGGGAATATGTTTAGAGCTAATTCGATGTGGAAATATGGTTTTGGATTTCTTGGTCTATTAAATGTTTTTCTTGAGCTTCAGTTCGAAAGGTTGCCATATGGGTTTCGCGTTTCTGTACACGGTACGAAGGCCTCAAGCCGATGACCCTGGACTTGGTAGAGGGAGACAGCTACGGCTATCTAATCCTGCCCAGAAGGTTCAAAATCCTGTAAGATACCCTAGGCATCGAGAGAGAGAGAGAGAGAGAGAGAGAGAGAGAGAGAGAGAGAGAGAGAGAGAGAGAGAGAGAGAGAGAGAGAGAGAGAAGTTTCACGATTTTATTAAGAGACTAAACAAGACAAAGACATAGAAATTGTCTTTAAAGAAGAAGAAACAGAATATACAATGAAATAAACTTAAAAAGAGAACTAAAAAAGGCAAAACAAAATAAGATAAGGAATATGGATGAGTATTCCCCGTAGATGGAACAAATATTACCATTAACAAATTAGGCCCAAGATCTGATTAGGCCTAACACACGACGTAGGGGCGAATAAGGAAGAGGAGAAAGTAGCTCTAATATTAATAGGAATTGATTATGTGTCAACAATAACAAGAGGAAGAGACAAAGCAAAACATTAGAAGAAGAAGAAGAATAAGTCGAAGGAATCGAAGAATAGGAAGGATTCCTCTTCTTCAGTTTCCAGGGAAAAGGAGAGGTGGGGGAGGTGTGGGCAGCCTGGCGGAGTTCATCAACACCTGGGGACTTATAGCAGACAATTGCTTCGTATTTACGAACAATTTAGCGTGAGATGGGCTCTGATCCCGAGGTCGTTAAGGGAATCAAGACATTAATGTATCAAAAATATATGGCTTATTTTAATATGAAAAACACGTCTAAATGTGCAAAAATTTATCATATATATATATATATATATATATATATATATATATATATATATATATATATATATATATGCGTAAAAATGACAGGAAAACGTAATGCTCAGATATATATATATATATATATATATATATATATATATATATATATATATATATATATATATATATATATATATATATATATATATACATAGACACACGCATGCACAAGGAACAATATGCAACACGGATACGAGAGCAAACTATATTCGAGAACATTCTCACAAGTAAGAAAAAGAAATGAACGTAGGCAAGATATAGAATGAGAATGACAGATAATAGATAGACATTAAGAACAATAACAAATTGGGTGCCTAGAGATTGCAAAAGAACCAGGGGAAGGAAGAGAAGTTGATGGATTGACGAGCTAAGAAAACTTGAGGGTATGGACTGGCATAGAGAGACCATAAACAAAATTGCGTCCTCCCAAATGGGAAAAGGAACTGACTCTCAGAAATGTCTATAATTGTAAAATGCAAAGACTTTTTATTCGGTTTTAAATAATAATTGCTGAAGTCAGCGAAAATCAGTTAGATTCAAATGGTGATAATTACTTCAGACGAATTGAAATCACTTCTCCAACGATTTCAAAGTAACAATAAATATATTATCATTTCCAAAAAGGCCTGGAGTTTGCATCCCAGAATCATGTGCTTGTGGTGTGAGATTTACTCCTTATTCACTGCAGGCAATAAAAGCACTTGTAACCATGACTCTAATTTCCTTGAAATCACAAACGGACAAGAGGAAGAATACCAAATCAGTGCTTTTAGAACAACGATAGAAATGATTGCCGAAACGTGGACTAATTTCTTGTCTGCAAACAGATCTCGGCTTTCCTGATAAAACCAACAGTTTATCTTTAGACTGGAATAATTATCTTGTATATAAGATGGTAATATTGATCAGTTTCTGATAAGCCAGACGTTCAAAGAAATTCGGAAATAATATCAACGGTGCAACAAGAAAAGAACGACATTGGAAAAAGGTTTGTTTTTTCTTCGAACAATATTTGAAATGAACACCCCCCCTCTCTCTCTCTCTCTCTCTCTCTCTCTCTCTCTCTCTCTCTCTCTCTCTCTCTCTCTCTCTCTCTCTCTCTCTCTCTCTCATGTTTTATTTTAATTTTCCTGAACTTTTCTTCACTGAATTTCTTTACAAACTAACAGAAGACCTTAATTTTTCAAAATTTTGAAATTTATATCTTTATAATTTTTTTTTTTATCAAAATCAAACTTTGATAAAATCTACGGATAATTTACTGAATATTTCACTAAGTTTTATCCAAACATTCCTTTTCATTTTTTTACCATGTGTTCTTGCTAAAAAGTCAGCTGATTTTTATTTCACCAATTGATATTTGCAATGTAACTTTAATATATAGTGTTTTAAAGGCAAACAGAGAATTATTGGAATAGAATATCTGATAATGCAAATTTTTAAGATTCATTTACTACATATCCTATAAAATAAACATTTATTATTATTATTATTATTATTATTATTATTATTATTATTATTATTATTAGCTAAGCTACAACCTAGTTGGAAAAGCAAGATGCTATAAGCCCAGGGGCCCAAACAGGGAAAATAGCCCAGTGAGGAAAGGAAAAAATGAAAAATAAAATATTTTAAGAACAGTAACAACATGAAAATAAATATTTCCTTTATAAACTATAAAAACTTTAACAAAACAGGAGGAAAAGAAACTAGATATAACAGTGTGCCCGAGTGTACCCTCAAGCAAGAGAACTCTAACCCAAGACAGTGGAATACCATGGTAATAAGGTTATAGCCCTATCCAAGACTAGAGAACAATGGTTTGATTTTGGAGTGTCCCTCTCCTAGAAGAGCTGCTTACCATAGCTAAAGAGTCACTTCTACCCTTAACAAGAGAAAAGTAGCCACTGAACAATTAAAGTGCAGTAGTTAACCCTTTGGGTGAAGAGGAATTGTTTGGTAATCTCAGTGTTGTCAGGTGTATGAGGACAGAGGAGAATGTGTAAAGAATAGGCCAGACTATTCAGTGTATATGTAGGCAAAGGGAAAGTGAACCGTGACCAGAGAGAAGGATCCAATGAAATACTGCCTGGCCAGTCAAAAGACGCCATAACTCTCTAGCGGTAGTATCTCAGCGGGTGGCTGGTGCTCTGGGGATAATCCTAAAGATTATACAATAGGTATGTTATAAGCAAGTTAATATGTGCAATTTTAGTTGTTTTAACTGTCAGTAAGGGCTCGGCCACACCGAGCGCGATGAGTGTCGCGGTAGAGGCATGACTCTGGCGGCAGGCCAGCGACACACCTCTCTTGCCTCCTCACTCCCAGCAGTCAAAGATAGCCTTCCTCGCAAACATGACACGATGATGTTTAGAGAGAAATTATTTCTGAATGAAAATCTTTATTTTAAACTGAACAATATATTATACAAGAGTCTGGATTTACGATTTTAATAAACAGAGAAGGGAAAATAAGTTAGTTTTAAAATTAATGTTGCCAGTTTCGTTTGTATGACGACAGATTTAATGAATATCTGCGTATTACACAAGTTTTTTCATTCCAGAATTAACTAGCATTTGCGTAAGATATATTGTTTAAAGGTACATACGATTCTTTTTACATTTGAAATTTCTCTACTTCATCTTTTAGATTTGTGTATATATATATATATATATATATATATATATATATATATATATATATATATATATATATATATATATATATATATATATATATATAATATATATATATATATATATATATATATATATATATATATATGTATATATGTATATATATATATATATATATATATATATATATATATATATATTTATATATATATGTATATATATATATATATATATATATATATATATATATATATATATATATATATATATATATAACTAAATGGTGATTAAATAGATTGCAAAGCACAAAAAGGCGTAGGCCTACCCACTATTTTATCATCATCCATTTGCAGTTTATTGCCATAACTTCCATTTATTTCATTTATTTTTGTTCTCCGAAACACCTCCCAATAAATTGTTGATTAGTTGTGGCAGGAAACTAAAAACTGAAAGCGTACCCCTTCAGGAACTGATGAAAAATGGCGTAATCTTGGGTGAAGACGCTCGGAACTGCCGCGGTTTTTTAAATCATGGAACATAGCTTGGCGGCAGATGCAGCGGTTTCAGGCTTCTCGCGCCTCCTATCTGGCCAGATAGTAGGTTGGCCAGGGCACAAGCCACTCGTTGAGATACTACCACTAGAGAGTTATGGGGTCCTTTGATTAGCCAGACAGTACTACATTGGATCCTTCTCTCTAGTTATGGTTCATTTTCCCTTTGCCTACACATACACTGAATAGTCTGGCATATTCTTTACATACTCTCCTCTATCCTCATACACCTGACAACACTGAGATTACCAAACAATTCTTCTTCTCTCAAGGGGTTAACTACTGCACAGTAATTGGTCAGCGGCCACTTTCCTCTTAGTAAGGGTAGAAGGGACTCTTTAGCTATGGTCAGCAGCTCTTCTAGGAGAAGGACACTCCAAAGTCAAACCATTGTTCTCTAGTCTTGGGCAGTGCCATAGCCCCTGTACCATGGTCTTCCACTGTCTTGGGTTAGAGTTCTCTTGCTTGAGGGTACACTTGGGCACACTAGTCAATCTTATTTCACTTCCTCTTGTTTTGTTAAGTTTTTATAGTTTATATAGGATATTTTTATTCTAATGTTACTGATCTTGAAATATTTTATTTTTCCTCGTTCCCTTTCCTCACTGGGCTATTTTCCCTGTTGGAGCCCCTGGGCTTATAGCATTTTGTTTTTCCAACTAGGGTTGTGGCTTAGCAATTAATAATAATAATAATAATAATAATAATAATAATAATAATTAGGTTTCAATTTGCCACGGGAACCTCTTCCCTCTAACCTCGCTGCTGGTCGCGTTCGGTGTGGCCGAAGCCTTTAACGATGAAAAGCCTTTTCATCGTTGAGGGACAACAAACATTTGGAAGTATTTTGTTTGACCGTATATTTATTTCTTTTATTTATTCCACATATCATTTGTTTATTTGGGTATTAGAATGTATTAAGTTTCCATAATCTATTTTATTTTTTCTTAAATTTAAATGTCACAGAAGAAAAAGTAATGTTAGGTAAACTAAATAAAACAAACAACAACGAGCCGAATGCTTCTTCTTCTTCTTCTTCTTATTATTATTATTATTATCATTATAATTATTATTAATATTAATTGCTAAGCCCCAACCCTAGTTGGAAAAGCAGAATTCTATAAGCCCAGGGGCTCCAACAGGGAAAATAGCCCAGTGAGGAAAGGAAACAAGGAAAAATAAAATATCTTAAGGAGAGTAACAACATTAAAATAAATATCTCCTATATAAACTATAAAAACTTTGACAAAACAAGAGGAAAAAATAAAGGATAGAATAGTGTGCTCGAGTGTACCTTCAGCAAGAGAACTCTAACCCAAGACAGTGGAAGACCATGGTACAGAGGCTATGGCACTACCCAAGAATAGAGAATAATGGTTTGATTTTGGAGTGTCCTTCTCCTAGAAGAGCTCCTTACCATAGCTAAAGAGCCTCTTCTACCCTCACCAAGAGCAAAATAGCCACTGAACAATTACAGTGTAGTAGTTAACCCCTTGGATGAAGAAAAATTGTTTAGCAATCTCAGTGTTGTCAGGTGTATGAGGACAGAGGAGAATCTGTAAAGAATAGGTCAGACTATTCGGCGTATGTGTAGGCAAAGAGAAAGAACCGTAACCAGAGAGAAGGATCCAATGTAGCACTGTCTGGCCAGTCAAAGGACCCCATAACTCTATGGTGGTAGTATTACCAACAAAGGAAAAGAAAGAAAAGAGATTAGAGCACAATTGAAGAATTGTCCAGTAAGTATAGTTAAGGAGTCGGTTCATAAGCTAAGTATCTGGGAGAATAGTACACAGAGAAAGGAAAGAAAGAAGTGCACGATAATAAGAAACTCAAAAGGGTCACGTAATTGGTCAAAGGAATATGTAAATAAGGAGACAAAGAGAGTAGGAAAAATATAATTGAAAGTCAGAAAAAAATATATGGAATAATGGTTGTACAAAATTTGCTGATATAGAAACCTGGATTGAAATAAGAGATAAAGAAATGAAATATATAGAAAACTTACAATGCAGAATAATAACAAATATGTATGAACAACCGTCAACTGGGCTGCTTCATACTGCTTCATAGTAGAAACAGTGATATGGCTCGCAGGGTCTTGCAGAAAGAACATAAAAGATTAATTCTCTCCCATAATAACATCATAAACTGATGGAAAGAGAGAGAGAGAGAGAGAGAGAGAGAGAGAGAGAGAGAGAGAGAGAGAGAGAGAGAGAGAGAGAGAGAGAGAGAGAGAGAGAGATGACACCAGAAGGAGAGAGAGACCGAGTAGTCAGAGAGATAATTGTGGGTCAGTTGAAGAACCCCTAATGGAAAGTGTTGGAGTAGCAGAATTGAAGATATTCGTTGTAAATATAAAATGAAAATTGGAGAATTGATAAATTGTGGGAAAAAAGACCTTGAAAAAAATTAAGGAAATAATTATGGAAAAATAGAGGAAACTATTGAGAAGAATAAGATATATAGAAGAGAGTGGCTCACAACCTTCTATTATACAAATGGATATGGATAAGACAATACCAATAATAAAAGAAAAAGGTTAAAAATGTTCAAAATAAAAGCAAATTTCAGGGGTAGGCTATAGGCATAGAGTATGTATTTGACCTGTGCAAAGTATAAAGAGATAACAAAGAACGTATCTTTTCATAGTAAAAATTAGGAAGACTAAAAGAACATGTTGTGAATTCTTAGCAGAAAGCTGACACAATACATGATAATAAATTACAAACTTCGGTTTTCAATTAGGAATATTACTTGAAATACTATTCTTATTGGTGTTTAGTCACCAATTATGGGTGATTTTTTTATCAACCATAAATTTCTGTATTTAAGAAGCTGTTTAGCCTTTTTTTATATAATTTATTACTTAGATAACCTTTGTAAACATATAGAACCATTGAATTTTATAATTGATATAAAAAAATTAATCAAAACCTGAAAACTACCGATTCATTTAACTGAACAATCTTAAACACGAGTTTATTTATATATGTAAAAGTTTAAAATGGGAGTTATTTAACTGATAAAAAGCTTGAATATGCACAAAAGCACGATTTTATTGTAGTGTATGTGATAAGATATCAAGAAACTTACTTTTACTTTTACTTTTATGGGTTTATTTCTCGCCCTCCATCAGACACTAAAGGTCTGTTCAGGCGGGCCTTGGTGTGTGAAAAAATAATTTCTTTCCAGTTAATATTTTGCTCTGTATCGTTATCAGTTATTTCACTAACATTTGTATTCAGGCTTAATAGTTTTCAGGTCACTATTATAACACTTTCTAAAAAGATAAGTTTTCAGGTTTTTCTTGAAAGCTGCCACATTATTGCTATTCTTGACATCGAATGGAAGGTCGTTAAAGAGTCTCGGCGCAGCATAACTGAACGTTCGCCTCCTATTGCATGATTCACACTAATTTCGAATAGTCTATGTGGGTCATCAGCATGTCTAACTCTTACAGCGGCGCTGGTAGCTTCAGGGTAGAGGACCAAGCAATCACGAAGATATTTAGGCTTATCACTTGTTAGTGCTTTGTGAGTCAACAAGCAAATTTTAAATTCAATTCTAGCCTTAACAGGTAACCAATGTAGATCGATCAATGCAGGAGTTATTCTCTCCCTTAGTTTAATGCCTTTTATCAGTCTAGCCGCCCGGTTTTGCACATTTTGAAGCTTTCTTAGTAGTGTATTGGGCAATTTGTAGTACAGAGAATTGCAATAATCAAGCCTTGATATTACGTGACTCATCACTAAAATTTTTGTACTGCCCTCTGTTAAATATTTTCTAATAAATGCTATGTTTCTCAGGTGATAGTTACACACTTTCACTGTGTTCACAATTTGGTCCCTCATTGACAAATTACAATCTATCAGTACACCCAAATTTTTCATAACAGGCACAATCCCAACATCAGCATCACCAATTTTTATACTTTGAATTAACTGGTAATTCTTCAAAGACACCTTTGTGCCAAAAAACATACATTCTGTTTTATCATCATTTAATTTGAGCTTTTTCCTCTGCATCCATGTTTTTATTTCAGTCATTATCTCATCAATTTTCTTCCCTGTATCTTGTGTTGTTGAAATTGAGAGGTAAAACTGAGTATCATCTGCATATAGTTTAAAGCCCACGTTTTGTTTTTTCAAGATGTGTGATAGCTTGATAGTATATATGTTAAACAAGATAGGGCACAGAACACTACCCTGTAGTACACCTTCATAAGAATTCTCTCATTGGATCGGTTTCCAGAAACTTCTACAACAGTCTTCCTATTCACTAAGTAACTTCGCATAAATTTCAGTGCTTCCTCGGTCACTCCAATAGACTTTAAGTCGTCAAGTACGTACTCGTGCACAATAGTGTCAAAAGCAGCACTAAGATCTAACATAATCAAAATTCCACACTTTCCCTCATCAAGAGGTAGTTTCCCTCATCAAGAGGTAGTTTCTGTAGAATGATTAGCTCTGTAGGCCGACTGATTTTCCGGGAATACCTCTAACTCATCAATATGCACCCATAATTGCTCACTTATGACTTTTTTTTAATAAGCTTTGACATGTAGGATAAATTTGAAATGGTACAATTTAATTACAATAAAATTTAGATATTGGCAAGGAAAGATCCAATAAAATCTATCGAAGTCTACCATAAAAACGTTTTCTTTAAATGAATCGAAATGTCAAGATACACTGTCAGACGTACGATAAAATATAGTTTCAAAATTCCTTGATAAATAAATAAATATCAGATTTTATTGATGTAAAATTAATAGAATCTGTCTATTTAACTTTTTATTATCGAGGTTTATCATAAACCGTTTTCTTTAAATAAATCGAAATGTCAAGAATTTATTGTCAGACGTACGATAACAAATAGTTTCATAATCCTTAATAGATAAATATCAGATTTTATATATGTAAAATTAATAGAATATGGGTATTTCACATTTTATATAAGAATAAATATTACTGAAAATGATTCTATACAAAGTTTCGTTCATGAGGTTTGACATTGTACGACAACTTCTCATTTTTTTCAAGCCACTGCCGAGTAGGGGTGCTATCGTACGATAATTATTATACATGTACGACTATTTTAGGTCCGGTATGGTGTACGATACATACCTTAGGTATATACATATATGTGTGTGTTTTTAATTAAACAATTATAAAAAAATATTTTGAAATAAGTTAATCATGTAACTCCTTAATGTTGAAAGTGTGTACGATAAATTTGGTTGAAAAACGACAATTTAATGCTTGTGTACGATAATCCAGTGGAAATATTCTGGAAAGCTGGCAATCCTGCTGCTGCTGCCGAGTGCCAAATGTAAACAAACAATCTATCATGCTGGACAAATCGAATCTCCGCCAAGTTAATTCTTCGATTTTTCGTAAATTCTTCGTCAATTCCACCTTTATTATCCACAAAAGTAAGTTTATATCACAAATGAATCTCTTTTATTGTTGTTTATGATTCCGTAATTATGTTTTCTAATGTACAAGTTCAATTTATGACAGGACCGGCTGAAGCCCTTACAGTGACCCTAAGCAAGATTGGATCTATGGCGTCCATTGGTCCACAACAGCACCTGTGCTTAGTTATTACGTTTGCTTGATCATTTCATGCAATGTAAAGGCACGACTAACCGAATGGAGGTTGCTAATTCCTAAAATGGTACAGAATTCAATTTTCAATTTAAACTTCAACTGCCTACTTTATGCCTTATTGGGTTGTTATTGTAGTTTAGTACAATATTATTTAGGACATTGGAACTTGCATAATCTAATAGATATCTCTAAATACAGTTTTTTGAACCCCATGGCCTACTGTCGGCAGCCACTGTTAATGGAGATACAGAATTTAATAAAGAAAAGTATTTGATTTATTAAATTGAACATTTAGGTTTTATTTTACATTAACACAATTTTCCCAAAACTATTTCAGTAATTTCAAGCAAATTTTAATCAATAATTATTATGACGTTCATTTAAACTGATAACCATGAATCGCTGGGTTATGATTATCGAGGGAATCAAATTAACTTGTATAATTCATAACCCCGAAATACTAGCCCACGAGCTGATGCCGGTAGCAATACGTTCCGCCTGCCAGAACATTTGAGCAATGAGGTCATGTTTAATCACTAGCAAAGCGAGCTTGCATCAGAGAAAAAGCGGTAAAATTGGAGTTATGGACGTGACAACATTTTGATCATATAATTTTTCCTGTAGTAAATACTGAAATGTGCTTTCACTGGAATTGATCTGAATTTCAACAGCAAATAAACTGAAAACCCATTAGACAGTCTTAGACCGCGGATATTTTTTAGATGATATCGATTAAAAATTTTACTCTGAAGATAGATATTCATTATGCATATACATAGATCTGGTATGTGTTTAGATGCATTACTGTATTTTCGACATTGTATGTTATTGATAAGTGTACTGTATTACGCACTGATATTCCATTTGACAATTTCAGGACCTTTTGCCACGACATCGAAGATGTACGACGCCATATGCAAAGCTCTAGGCACGTCACGTTTTGACGCCTCAGGTCAGATGGGAGGCGGATGCATCAATGAGGGGACGTCTATGAGGTGGAGGACACAAAGGTCTCTGTGAAGAGAAGCTTCAATGAAAAGGTACAGCATTTTAAGTACCTTTACCCCTTCACATAAATCCTATAGTTCATGGAAAAGGTATTTCATCCTTATCACAGTTTTAAATATTTAACTTAGCCGGTGAATATATAATAGCTGCAACTCTGTTGCTCGACAGACACATACATAAAAAACTCGCGAGCGATCGCTATGCAGGTTGCGGGTGTGCCCACCAGCGCCAACTGTCGGCCAGATACCACTCTCGGATGTAAACAAAACCTTCAATTTCTTCTCTGTCGACGTGTCGAAAAGACGTACTTTTACTCGCTGTTGAACCTGGAGTTTTTCCCATCATATTTGGTGAAGTACTTTAATTTGGTTTGAGCTTTCGCAGTACAGGTGTTTTTCTTCAAATAAATCCTTGAACTCGTTTTTGGATAGATTTAATTTTTGATGACAAAGAGAGTATGGACTTTCTTTGACTCTTAAATGGCCGACCCTTCCCTTAGACGGAAGTGTGTTTAGGCTTTTAGCAATTATCTTATCACGTTATAAATTAATTATAGATTTTCCTCTATATACTTTATATCTCACCGCCTTTATTAGGCCTCTTCGATTAACTTTCCATTTATAATAAACATAAAAATAAATTTTAATGATTTGTTTATATGCGACCTTTCCTGAGAGTAGGCGGTCCTAACTTGGAAACCGAAGTTAAACAACGTTGAGCCCTTTCAATCGTAAATAGCTTTTAAAGAGCTAATGATTTAAAACTTTTTAAATGAATATTTTTTAATAGATATTTTATGAAAGATTTTCTTTGAATAGTCTTCGTACTGTTTCAAAGATGAACTAACGTTTAGTTTATTTATGCTACGCAGTTTGCGCTCTATCGTTACGATAGAGAGAGAGAGTATCACGGTTTCACTTTGCAGAAAGAGTAAATTGATTCTGACGTTTTGTTCATTCTTCTTTCAAAGCTTAAATGTTTTAAATTCTATTTTAAAGGAACTTTTTAATTGAAAAACCTTTCAGTTTTTTCCTTTGGTCAAATAACATGTTTTTTTGACGAAACGTAAGTGGGCTCTTCTCTTAGGTGCGAAATCAAGAGAGAGAGAGAGAGAAAGATAGAGACGGAGGGAGAGAGAGGAGAGAAAACGTTCCGTTCAAGCGGGTAACGTTCTCGAGTTACTCTCGTCCCTAGTCTCTGTACGGGGAGAAAGGATAAAACGTTTTTAGTTTTTTATTCTCGTCCCCAGGCAATGTACGGTGAGAGATTGAAAACGTAGTTTTGAATGAACTAGTGTTTAGTCTCTTCCCCAGCCACTGAATTTTTTATCTTAAAATATGTTTACTGTTTTTTGCTGGTATTAATGTGCTTGCATTATACGACTGATTTCGCAATTACTACCTTTTGATGAGGGTAGAATTGCGTGCTTCAGGTAGAAATCAGTAAAAGTTTCGATTTCGGTGAAATAAGTGCAAAACAGAAAATCGTAGTGATAAAGTGATATTGCGCAAAGTGTTATCAGTGTTGCGACCGAGGGTTCGTCTGTTCGTGCCTGTCGTTCGCCTAGTCCGGGACCTCTTGCAACCTCCCAAGCCCAGGGGAGAAGTAATGTCGTACGACTTATGGGTTCGAGAGGCCTTGATCAGCGAACAGACGTTCCCTCTATGGTATCGGGTGTATCTTACCAAGATCACCCCTACCATAAGGCGAGAGAGACGATTTTCTCCTCGTCATCCGAAGGCTTTTCGCATAAGAAACCTGAAACAAGGTTTCGAGGCCCTTAAGCGAAAGTCAGTCCTTTCAGGACGGGTCCAGCGTCCTGGTTGTAGCCATTAGGACAGCTCTGACCCTATGCAGTCATCGGAAGACTGCTCGCCGCCTAACAAAAGCGTAACACAGACTCCGAGAGTCTTTTTGTTGGCAAGGTTTTGCGGTCACAGACGTTACCCTCGTCTCTTACCGCAGCCATTTCCGTTGATCCTAAATGGGTTGTACGGCAAGACATGCAGAATAAGCTTGCCTCCCTTATGGAAGACTATTCTGCCGATAAGTCCGTTGAGCCTAGCCGTTTATCTCATCGAGATCCTGGCTTTCAGCCACCCTAACGATCCTTTGTGCGTCCTGTTGACGTTGGCGTAGCTAAGTCACGTCAGTCAGGTTGTTTAGAACCACACTCGATGCGGTCTCGTGTGGATTTTCAGCCACATTTGGACGTTAGGCCACTTGCTGATGCTCCTGTTGACGTTCAGGACGTTCGCTAACAATCGGAGTTGACTTGTTTTGACGCTGAGCGTCAACCTCCGCATTCTAGAGTTGTTTTGACTGCTCAGTCTAGGCGGTCAAAGCAGTCTCGAGTGGACGCTGTGCGTCCTCACGCACCTGTTGTTGTTGACAGTTCACAGACTGTCAAGCAGTTACATGACGTTGCGTCCTGGTCTCTCGCACCTGTTGTTGTTGACAGTTCACAGACTGTCAAGCAGTTACATGACGTTGCGTCCTGGTCCGCTACTAATGCACCAGTGCGTGTGGACTCTGCTTGTAAAGCATTGCCACCACGGTAGGTCTCTCCCTTGCTTAAGACTCAGCTATTATCGGACAAGGTTCCTTCAGATGAGGAAGTTGCTGTTCCCCCTCCTACTGATATTCCCTTGAGGACTCTGTCAGACGGAGAGGAGCCTAAAGCTGCTTAGCCCTCTATGGACTTTAAATAAATCATGCTGATTTTTAAGGATCTTTGTCCGGATCTTTTTGTAACTGCTGCTCCTCGTTCGCCTAAACGTCAGAGCTTACACTAGGCCTAGCTACTTCGAAGCCGTTGTTTTATAAGCTAGTGCTCTCTCGCTCTCCAAGAGAGCTTTACGTTTGCTAGGCGACTGGTTTATCACCAGGAGGAGTTTGGGGGATACAGCCTTTGCTTTCCCTTCTTTTAAACTGGCTTATAGAGCGAGAGTCTGATATGACACGAGAGAAGTTCTCGGCTTGGGAGTTCCTGCCTCTGCCCAGATAGACTTCTCAAACCTCATAGACTCTCCCTGGCGCCTGGCCATGAGACGCTCCAAGATTTTACAGGTCAACTTCACAGCTGTTTTCGAGCCTTTGAAGTTTTGCTGTACAATTATGTCATGCATAAACAAGGCTTTCAGGGATGGCTCCAATGATCTGACAGCCACGTTCTCTGCAGGAACAAGTCCCTCAGGAATGGCTCCATGATTTGGCAGCCATGTTCACTGCAGGAGTACGTAAGAGGCAAGTGCGCTCAATGTGTTCATTGTCAAGACAAACTTCACGATGAAGTCTTCCAGGCTGTCTTGACAGCATTTATGGAAGGCGACTGGATGGTCTCTCTCGACCTTCAGGAGACATACTTCCACATTCCTATACACCCGGATTCCCAACCGTTTCTGAGGTTTGATTACAGGAATGTGGGGTACCAGTTTCGAGCTATCGGGGATCCGAGCCTCCCTGTACTTGGACGACTGGCTTTTCAGAGCATCGTCCAGCCTTCACTGTCTGCAGGATCTACATTGGACGTTGAGTCTGGCCAGGGAGTTGGGACTTGTGGTCAACCTAAAAGTCCCAACTGATCCCATCCCAGATTATTCTATTTTTGGGGATGGAGATTCGCAGTCAAGCCCTGCTCGAAGTCCAACTAATGCTGAAAAGAAAACGTTTATTCAGTCAGGAGTTGGAACAGTCTCGTAGGGACTCTCTCATCCCTGGAGCAGTTTGTCTCACTAGGGAGACTACCCCTTCTGCCTCTCCGGTTCCATCTAGCCTCTCACTGGAACTAGGACAAGACATTAGAGACGGTATCATTCCCAGTCTCCGAACCAATAAAGGCATGCCTGAAATGGTGGGACAGCAATATCAGTCTGAGAGAGGGACTTTCCCTAGCAGTCAAGAATCCAAACCACGTGTTGTCCTCAGACGCGTCGGGTTTGGGTTGGGTGCGACCCTGGACGGTCGGGAATGCGCTGGTCTGTGGACCTCAAGTCAGAAGAGCATGCACATCAACGGCAAGGAGCTATTAGCAGTCCACTTGGCCTTGATGATATTAGGAAGCGTCTTCGAAACTAAGTGGTAGAGGTCAACTCAGACAACACCACAACTTTGGCGTACATCTCCAAGCAAGGAGGCACACACTCCTTCACGCTGCTCGAGATCGCAAGGGACCTTCTCTTATGGTCTAGAATTCGAGGCATCTCCCTGTTGACGAGATTCATCCAGGGGGACTTGAACGTCTTGGCAGACTGTCTCAGTCGGAGGGGTCAGGTGATACCCACGGAATGGACCCTCCACAAGGACGTGGGCAAGAGTCTTTGGGCTTCTTGGGGTCAACCAACCATAGACCTCTTTGCCTCCTCGTTGACCAAAAGGTTACCAATCTTTTGCTCTCCAGTCCTAGATACAGAAGCAATCTACATAGACGCGTTTCTACTGGATTGGTCTTTTATGGACTTATATGCATTCCCACCATTCAAGATAGTCAACAAGGTACTGCAGAAGTTCGCCTCTCACGGAGGGACAAGGTTGACGTTGGTTGCTACCCTCTGGCCCGCGAGAGAGTGGTTCACCGAGGTACTTCAATGGCTGGTAGACTTTCCAAGAAGTCTTCCTCTAAGGGTAGATCTGTTACGTCAGCCCCACGTAAAGAATGTCCTTCAAAGCCTCCCCGCTCTTCGTCTGACTTCCTTCACACTATCGAAAGACTCTCAAGAGCTAGAGGTTTTTCGAAGGAGGCAGTCAGTGCGATTGCAAGAGCTAGGAGAGCTTCTACCATTAGAGTATACCAGTCGAAGTGGGAAGTCTTTCGAGACTGGTGCAAGTCAGCATCTGTGTCCTCGTCCAGTACCTCTGTAGCCCAAATCGCAGATTTTCTTTTACATCTGAGAAAGGTTCGCTCCCTTTCAGCTCCCACGATTAAGGGCTACAGGAGCATGTTGGCTTCGGTCTTTCGACATGGAGGCTTAGATCTTTCCAACAATAAAGATCTCCAAGATCTCCTTAAGTCTTTCGAGACCTCTAAGGAACGTCGTTTGGCAACTCCTGGATGGAACTTAGACGTGGTCCTAAGGTTCCTCATGTCAGACAGGTTTGAGCCATTACATTCAGCCTCCCTGAAGGATCTCACCCTCAAGACACTTTTCCTAGTGTGCTTGGCTTCGGCTAAAATGGTCAGTGAACTTCATGCCTTCAGTAAGAACATCGGCTTTTCTACAGAAAAAAGCCACTTGTTCACTTCAACTTGGTTTCCTGGCCAAAAATGAACTGCCTTCTCGTCCTTGGCCTAAATCTTTTGATATTCCTTGCTTATCAGAGATCGTAGGCAACGAACTGGAAAGAGTATTATGTCCTGTTAGAGCTCTTAAGTTCGATTTAGCTCGTACTAAGTCATTACGAGGGAAATCTGAGGCATTATGGTGCTCAGTTAAGAAACCTTCATTGCCTATGTCAAAGAATTCTTTGTCATATTTTATCAGATTTTTTTAATACGAGAAGCTCATTCTCACTTGAATGAGAAAGACCGATGTTTGCTTAAGGTTAAGACGCACGAAGTTAGAGATATAGCAACCTCCGTGGCCTTCAAGCAAAATAAATCTCTGCAAAGTATTATGGACGTGACTTCTTGGAGAAACAAGTCAGTGTTCGCGTCATTTTACTTAAAAGATGTCCAGACTCTTTACGAGGACTGCTACACACTGGGTCCATTCGTTGCAGCGAGTGCAGTAGTGGGTGAGGGTTCTACCACTACACTTCCCTAATTCCAATATCCTTTTAATCTGTCTTGAAATGTTTTTAATATTGTTTTATGGGTTGTTCGGAAGGCTAAGAAGCCTTTCGCATCCTGATTGATTTGGCGGGTGGTCAAAGTCATTTCTTGAGAGCGCCCAGATTAGGGGTTTGATGAGGTCCTGTTGTATGGGTTGCAGCCCTTGATACTTCAGCTCCTGGGAGTCTGTCAGCATCCTAAGAGGATCGCTGGGCTCCGTGAGGAAGACAGACTTACAAGGCAGAGTAATCGTCTAAGTCAACTTCCTCACCAGGTACCTATTTATTTTGGTTTTGTTATATTGATAACTGCCAAAATGAAAAAACTCTTAGCTTATACGCTGTAAACATAATTAACTCTGGTCTCTACCCACCTCCTTGGGTGTGAATCAGCTATTATATATTCACCGGCTAAGTTAAATATTTAAAAATGATATTTTAATTATAAAATAAATTTTTGAATATACTTACCCGGTGAATATATAAATTAAATGACCCTCCCTTCCTCCCCAATAGAGACGCAGTGGGATGAGAAGAAATTGAAGGTTTTGTTTACATCCGAGAGTGGTATCTGGCCGACAGTTGGCGCTGGTGGGCACACCCGCAACCTGCATAGCGATCGCTCGCGAGTTTTTTATGTATGTGTCTGTCGAGCAACAGAGTTGCAGCTATTATATATTCACCGGGTAAGTATATTCAAAAATTTATTTTATAATTAAAATATCATTTTTATAAAAAAATCAGTTGTTCTGTCACTAAATACAAACCCTCCGCTATTTATAGGGGATATTACTTTCGGCGAAGCTGAAAGATGAGTCGTGATAATTTTAGCCAGGGAAAACCACCCCAACCACTAGTTAGTGGTAGGGGTAGCTGGCTAACGTGCTCACTCACACACCTTTGCTGAGCAACCACTTTGCTTTCTGGCTCGGTAGCAGACGGACGTTGCTGCTCTCTCCCTAGTCACTCCGGCCCCTAGCTTTTCCGGCTCCGGTCACTCCGGCCTCCCCCGCGTTCGACCCAGGTCACTCCGGCCTCCCTGGAGTGTGAAAAGTTAGCAATATATATTGTTTGGTTGTTTGAGTGTGTGTGTGTGTGTTTATATATCCATATATGTAATTATACTTGTTTACAACTTTTATTGTACATTTATTATGTCCACGGAGGCTAGATAAGAAAAATAAGAACAAGAGAGGTCTGGTAAAAGGTGGGTCAAGTCACAGTCACAACAACCTGACATTCTCTCTCTCTCTCTCTCTCTCTCTCTCTCTCTCTCTCTCTCTCTCTCTCTTTTCCTCCGTATTAATAAATATTAATAATGATGATAACGATTATGATAGAGGTAAAAATTTACTACTACTAGTAGTAGTATTAGTACACAGTAGTAGTATGATTTACTACTACTACGTATACATAGATATTTTAGTATCAGTAGGCTGCCTGATTTTTGTTTTTGTTTTTGTTTACTTAGACGCATACTTTTGTATACAGAAATATTTTAGTATCGGTAGGCTGCCTGATTTTTTTTTCACTTAGACGCATACTTTTGTATACAGTTAATTTTTCATATAATTTAAACTATTATATCGTACTATATTATCTCATTTTATGTAATGTTAATAGCAATGTATTAAAAAAGTAAAGAGAAGGCCAAACTAATTTGTTACTATATTATCAGAGCTTTGAACTAGGAAGGCGAGACGTTTACATCACGCTAAAGCCAGTCAGTGCTCCCATGTTGTGGTCAGGGTGTGGTGAGCCTTGTTTGGTTATTTCTGTTATTATATATTCTTTCTAGATTACATAGTATTATGTAGTTATTGCATATGTGTATGACTATACTGCATAATTATTTAATAAAAGAGAAAGTCTGTTGTTATATATTCTTTCTAGATAACATAGTATAATTAGTGGGCCGGAGTGACTAGGGTGATAGGCCGGAGTGACTAGGGAGGTAGGCTGTAGTGACTAGGGTTGGGGGCCGCAGTGACTGAGGACCGGAGTGACTGTAAACCATACTTTTATGCTTTTACTTTTCCAACTGTGTGTAGACCTTGTTCCATGCATACCTGTCCTGGTCCCAAAGGCCGCTCTTACAGTACCATTATATCCTCCCTTGAGACGGGACCCCACAGCCTGGTCCCGGCTTGCTGGGACCATCAGTGTGATCGGGACAACACCTGTGATGAGTGTAGGGAGTGGTCTGCCTCCCAGTGGGAGAGATATGGGCGTAGGAAAAGGAAGTCAAAGGGAGATTCTTCGCCTTCAGGGTCTTCCTCAAAGTCGAAGAAGTCTTGGACTCCTTTTTTGACTACTCGATCTCATCCTGAATCTGCTCCTCTGCCGGTCCTCACTGGGGAACGGCTGATTTGCAGTGCAGCCCTGTTAACTCTAGGTCAACCTTGTGGACCAAAGGATGGTACTGTTTCTCCTAGCATTTCAGTCCTGCCCCATCCCCACGGAGCGCCTAATCTCTTTCTGATTTGTCAGTGTTTTGGCCATCTTTGGGCGTTGATGGTCCCCCTTTGAAGGAAGTTCTGTTTGAACTCTTTTAGTTTGGGGGGATGAGGGGAAGCGCACTCCAACTCTCTCGGAGGTGGAGCCTTCCGCCAGTCTGACTTTTGGTCTCCTGTGGCTGAAGCCGAAGACTATACTTCTCCTCCGGGGGCGGAGGGAGAGCAAGGTCCTAGGCATGTTCCTCCTTTGGGAGTACTGTATATCTCTCTCTTCTGCGAGAGAGGGTAATTCGTGACCAGCATGTGGATTATGCCTATACTTCTCCCGCTAGTTCTGGGGGAAACCATAGTCCTAGGCGCAGTTCTCCTTCGGGAGGACTTTTCTCTCCTTTGAGAGACCAGGCTTGTGAGCAGAGTCCTCCCCTGAGGAATCTGCTTGACGTTCCCCTTCGGGGGTCTGTCAAGTGAAGGAGTCTTTGACCCTTCGCCACCCCATGTGTGCTCCTCCCCCTGACATAATGAGATGCCTGTTTGAACCTTCATGTTCTTGTCTTGTGATTCCTTCTGGTTCTTATGACGGTTACACTGAGCCTCTGGGCTCCTGAATCCCGGGCTTTTGGGTTCTCGTTACGCCGAGCCTTCTGGCTCGCAGGACTCCCGTTACGATGAGCCTTCGGGTTTCGTAACCTGGAGCTTTCTAGCTCCTGTCTTGATGAGCCTTCGGGCTCTCATAACATTGGTCTCCAGGGACCTTATCACGCAGAACTCGCGGGTTTTCATGACATGGGTTTTTGCAACCCAGAATCTCTGGGTTCTCGTCGCACGGAACCTCTTGGTTCTCGTGCCCGTGAGCTTTCTTGCTCTTGTGACATTGGACTTTTGGGCTCTCGTCATGTTGAACCTTGGGGTTCTCGTGACTTATAGCCTTCAGGCTCGTGTGTCGCGGAGCCTTTGCGCTCTTGCTATGACGACCCCCACGGATCTCATTACCAGACGTTTTTCAGCCAAGAGAGATCGTATCCCTGTTCAGGAAATCCCTCTCTCCAGACGAGATGCCGCTTACCACAAACCAGGAGAAGGTTGCGAAGTATGCCATGCAGGCTACTTCATAGCTGGACCTTTGGTTGGGATCTGTGGGCCACTTGATCAGGTCTCAGGACTGGTCTTGTGAGTCCACAAGGAGGTTGATGGAAACCTTCCTCTTGTCTGGCATCAGAACGATTAAGTTCCTCTCCCACCTGTGGGCGAATACCATCCTCAAGAGATGGGATTCGATCATTGAGAAGTTCCATTGATAGCTCCCACGGCTGAGGTTTCTAGGCTGAAAAGCTCATCTTTTGAGGGGAGTTCTCTTTTCGAACCAGTAGACGTTGAGCTGGTGGTGGAAGTCCAACCAGACCAGGACTCCTTCCTCCAAAATGCCTTGACATCACGGCCGTACCAACCTTTGTCCCAGAAGAAACAGTCTTCTTCCAAACCGCAGATGAATGGGGCTAGGATCCCAAGACAGCAGGGCCGTAATGTGTCTAATAATTCCTTTCAAGGTAACAGTAGAGTTTCCAAGTCCTCCCGTGGAGGTAGAGGGAACGGGATCTGGCAGAGGCCAATCCTGCTAGGACCAGCAGTCCTCCCACCTATCCACATCCTTGGGGGATGCCTGCAAAGTTGTTTGCTAAGGTGGCTGTAGCTTGTGGCCGAACCCTTGACAGTCAATGTGATTCGTTCAAGGTATCACATCCCGTTCATTGGATCTCTCCCTCTACTGACTTGGGATCCAGTCCCAATGAGCTCCTATGTGAAGGGGTCCGCAAAAATACTGGCCCTTCGGGCTGAAGTCCAGACCATGTTGGATAATGGTGCTCTCCAAGAGGTCTTCAGCGGGTCTCTAGGCTTCTTCAGTCGACTCTTTCTTGTGATAAAGGTATCTGGAGGCTGGAGAGGAGACCAGTCATCGACCTCTCAGCCATGAACAAGTTTGACAGTCAAACTTCGTTGTAGATGGAGACAACCGACACGGTCAGACAAGGGATAAGACATCAGGACTTCATGTGTACACTGGATCTTAAGGACGCATACTTCCAGATCCCAGTCCATCTGTCTTCCAGGAAATATATAAGAATCATGCTCAATCAGAAACAAGACCAGTTTAAGGTGCTGTGTTTTGGTCTTTCCTTGGCACCTCAGGTCTTTTTTAGGGTGTTTGACTTATTGTTATCTTGGGCTCACAGAACCGGCATCCATCTTATATAAGATATCCAAACGACTGGCTGATTCTAGCAGACTCGGTGGCGACCCTTGTTCAACAACAAGACAAACTTCCAAGGCTTTGCCAAGATCTGGGGATCATGGTAAACCTCAAGAAGTCTCATCTGCTACCCTCTCAAAGACTGGTATACCTGGGCATGATAATAGACACCAAATGGCACAAAGTATTTCCATCAGACGAAAGAATTCAGATGCTGATGAAGGTAGCACGGCCCTTCCTCAGACGAGAAGAGCTACCAGCGCAGAGCTAGTTAAGTCTTTTAGGCCACCTATTATCTCTGTCCTGTCTTGTACCCAACAGTCTCCTCAAAATGCGATCCCCCAGTAGCGACTCAAGTCTCAATGGAATCAGGCCTCCGATTCCCTGGACACCTTAGTTCGTCTAGGATCAGAGGTACAGACGGACCTCTGGTGGGGGTTGGCAGGAGAGAGCCTCTGCAAGGTGGTCGATCTTCTCGCCCCTCTCCCGAAATTGATGCTCTTTTCAGATGCATCAAAAGGAGGGTGGGGGTCCACTTGATGCACCACACCATCTCCGGCCAGTGGTCCGAATCAGAAAGATACCAGCATATAAATCTCTTGGGAGATGAGGGCAGCCCCCCTTGCCCTCCAACTGTTCCACCAGTTTCTTGCGGGTCTCTCCGTGGTGTTGACGAGCGACAAAACCACGGTAGTAGCTTACCTAAACCAGCAAAACTGTACCTTTTCGCTGCCCCTGTGCCATTTAGCAATAGAGATCCTCGGATTGCTCGCTTCTTTCCAGGCACGAGGAATGTGCTTGCAGACAATCTAAGCAGAGCGACTCAGATAGTGGGCTCCGAGTGGTCTTTGAATCGTCTAGTAGCCAACAAAGTCCTGACTTTGTGCGGTTCCCCCTACTGTGGACCTGTTCAGGACTGTCCTGAATTTCAGTCTCCCACTCTACTTTTTCCCAACCCTGGACCCCCAGGTTCTCTGGCGAGATACATTCCAGCAACAGTGGGCCAGCATCGATGTGTACTTATTTCCCTCCTGCTGACTAATGAGAAAAGTCCTTAACCAAGTCAGGATAAGCTAATATCTTCGCTATGGCATCACACAGAGGGGTTCTTAGACATTCTGCAGCTCTGTCCGAGGGAACTTCCTCCACGACATGATCTACTCAAACAGCAACATGCCAACACCTTCTACAGAGCCATAGCATTGCTTCGACTTCATGCCTGGAGACTGTCCGGCATCTCCTCTCTCAGAGAGGGTTTTTGTAACGAGTTGCAGAAAGGATGTTTAGACACCTCAGATGCTCTTCAGTGTTAGTCTACCAGGCTAAGTGCTGTGTTTTCTGTGGGTAGTGTCGTGGAAGGGGTATCACTCCCCTCGATGCCTCTATTCTAACAATAGCGGAGTTCCTTTTACACCTTTGGGAAGAAATGCTTCTCTCGGCTACGGTAGTCAAAAGCTACCGCTTAGCATTAGGTCTCACCTTTAAATTGAAAGGAATAGATATTTCCTCCTTGTTGGAACTTTCTCTACTCACAGCCTTGAGATTACTTGTCCCCAGTCAGAAGTTAGACTGCCTCCTTGGAACGTGGTTTTTGTCCTTCAGTCCCTGAACGGTGCCTCCTACAAACCATTACGGCAGGCAGCAGATCGCCACCTTTCCTTAAAGACGGTGCTCCTACTTGCTTTGGCCTCAGTCAAGTGAGTCTGTGAACTGCATGGTCTATTATACAACATTTCCCATTCAAGGGGATGGGGAGAAGTAATACTCAGCGTTGTCCCCGAGTTCATTGTTAACACTCAAAATCCTGGGGTATTAGATCCTAGATTCAGTCCCTTTAGGATCGAGAGTCTCTTTTCTGTTAATGAAGATCCAGACCAACTGGTACTTTGCCCAGTAAGGAGTCTGAGGTGTGTCAGCAATGTTTGTCAGCATGGGAAAGGTCAAGAGAAGGGTCACAAAGAATACAATTTCTTCTTGGGTTCGCAGGGTCCTTGACCTTACACTTAGTCCTGACCCTCCTCTGACCCAGAGCTCATGACATTGGAGGCATTGAAATGTCCCTGGCGTTCAAAAAGAGCTACTCTGTGGCGCAAGTACTGCAAGGGGGCGTGTGGAAGTGTCAGACGACCTTCACCGCCCACTTCCTGGAAGATGTACCCAACAGGAACATGGATATGTTTTCCATTGGTCCTGTAGTGGCTGCACAAATGGACTAAATACCTCAAGCTCCTTGATGGACAAGTAGCAGAGGGTTGAGGGCTGAAGTTACCTGGGTTAGTCTGGGAGGAATGAGTAGAATGAATTGCGCCTTTCTTTCCTTCATCTTTTCCCCCTCTGGGGAATCAGCACCAAGGTACTCAGCACAGCTGACCTCACCTCTCTGTAGGTAAGTTCCGTTTCCCTTGTGTAACCCAAGTATAGGAATGATAATACTTGTTGCGTCCCCAATACCTCTTGCGGGGGTGGCCATTGGGTAGTCTCAATACTCTCAGATTCCTATGACTCGAGATCCTATAACTAGACCAGCCACATTGCTAGTATCACAAACACAGCTTGCGCAGGCTGCTAATAGTGCAGAGCACAAATATTTTAGCGAGGGCAGGGTCCTTACTTCCTACGATCTATATAGTATGGGAGAGAAGCCCAGGTCAAGTGCCGAAAGCCTGTTGGTACAGATTTCTCCCTCGTGAGAGGTAAGTCATCTCCTATAAATAGTGGAGGGCTTGTATTTAGTGATGGAACTAATGACAAATTTGAAAGTAATTTGTATTTTTCCTAACGATGCTTGCCTTGTCTCCGAAGAAGTCGTGCCAGAAAGCAAAGTGGTTGCTCAGCCCAGGTGTGTGAGTGAGCGGGGTAGCCGGCTACCCCTCACCCCTCCCACTAACTAGCGGTTGGGGTAGTTATACCTCGCTGAAATTTTCATGGCTCGTCTTTCAGCTTCACCAAAAGTAATATCCCCTATAAATAGCTCCAGGTTTGTATCATGAGGAAAACTACAAATTACTTTCAAATTTGACATTTCAATGGTTTTTATATGGTATTTTTGGGCTAGGCCATGTCGTCCTGATGGAAGGTTCCTTTAGGTAGCTTTCTAAGGGATATTTGCTACAGTGATACTCCCAGAGAATTAACCATAGGTCTCCAGAATTCTAACTCCTGGCGCGAGTATCCTTAATATATCTTTAAGGGTATCGCATAATATCAGGGGATGTATTTTTTTTTCATACGACGCATAGCAATCTTCACCCCGAATAGGTTTAACTCTTTGAGGGGGAAGAGTGGCGAATGAAAAGGGAGCCGTTATCAAGGTACCCGGTGGACCTCCTCTCCGTACTACTACGGCCCATCATTCCTTTAAACTGTAGCATTTAAGCTAAGTGTGCTCCCACGCTTCTCTCGGTGTTTGTTACTGTTTTCGGAATATTATCATGATCTTTCCTGTGTATAATTTTAAGGCTCCCTTCTCACAGTTTAATTCGTATAATTTAAGTGTGTTTGGTGGAGCATAGCCGACACCGGAGGCGGCCATTTTGAGACCGCTGTCGCACGTCATAAATGCATTTTTTGTTCCGTGACTGATATACAAACCACGCTATTTAATATTGGTTATTACTTTCGGCGTAGCTGAAATGACGAGCCATTAGAATTTTAACGAGGGTTTACTACCCAACCGCTAGTTAGCGGGGCATAGGGATGGTAGCTTGCTACCCCCCCCCCTCACACACTCCTGTGCTTGAGCTCACTTTGCTCTCGGCTCGGGTGGTAGTCGGACGTGTCCGCTCTCACCCTCGCCTATCTGACAGCCATTAATGTCTTTTTGCTTTCTCTTCTACAGGTTTGAGTGTGAAGTTGGCCTCTGCGGTCATGCGCAAATGTCCTGGATTACCCGACCGCCCTTGTGATACATTTATGTCGGCGGTCGAGACGGACCCTCACACCCTTTGTCCTTACTGTAGGGGCCAACGGTGTGATAGTAGTAATAAGTTTGGTGAGTGTAGGGAGTGGTCTGCCTCCCAGTGGGATATTTCTCCTTCAAAGATTTCTTTGAAAGGAGAAAATCCCAAGGACTCTTCTTCCGTTGCCCAAACCTCCTCCGAAGCTACCACTCGATCGGTTTCTCTCGAGAGACCGTCGAGTGGTAGCGTAGACCGTGGTTCTGTTTCCCGACCTTGGGGTTCGAGAGATGGCGTTGCCTCCCCTAGCGAGGCAGCTCCACCTCTTCCCCCGGGGGAGGATTTAAATGTTAATGTAACTGATTTATTACAGCTTTGGTCTTCCTTGGGGCTCGAAGGTTTGCCCTCCAAGGAAGCCTTGTTTGACATCATCCGGTTGGGTGCCGCTGTCAAGTAATCGCCGACTTTGGAAGAGGTTGATCCTCTGTCTATCGTCGACGTTGTGGTGGCAGAGGTATCCAATGCGGTATCTCCTAATACCTCTGCAACTTATCAACCCGCAGTAGCTGAAGGCTTAGTTTCTCCCGTTCCTGCTCAACCTACAAGGGAGGAACTAAGTCCGACAGTCTCTCCTGCCGGTGATTCTCTCCCTCGGGGGAGTTCACTCACAGAGACTCCTCTTCGGAGGACTGCTGATGGTCAGCCTGCTGACCCAACGGCCCTCAGAGGGTGCATACATCGGAAGGCTCCCCTTCCTCTTCGCCGGAGAGGCCTTCCTTCACCTTTATAAGTCGGTGAGGAGGGGCCTCTTCAGTTCCTCATCATCGTTGCAGTCCGCCGCAGAGGAGCCTTGTCATCGATCTCCGACTGTTCCTGCTACAACCCTGGACCTCTCTGCGGATCGTTCACGGTCCCCTTCGGTGGAAGGTCGTCCTTACAAAGGGCACGCCGACCTTCTACCCGTCAGACCTGCCGTCGTCGATCCTGGCTGCTGATGCGCTTTGGGCGACAACTAAACCTGTTTTTATAAAACAGGCAACGGTCCCTTCGGGGCAACAAGGGCATGCGCGCAAATTTGCGCACACGTCTCTTACGCGCCATGCCAAGCATACGCGCCAACGTTCTCCTGACCTCATTGAGGTTTCGGAGATAGCGCGTCAGCGGTCTCCTGCTGTTGCTGATATAGCGCGCCAGCGCGCACCTGCCGATGTTCCTGTTAAAGCGCGCCAGCTCTCACCTGCTCCCCAGCGCGCCCTCAACCTACTGCGCGCCAGCACTCACCAACGCGCCCACGATCTTCGGATCTGGGCGCAGTAGGGAAGAGTAAGACTTTCCCTACTCACCAGCGCTTGCCAACGCGCCGTCGGCTTTCACCTGCGCGCCATCCCTCGCCAGCGCGCAGTCACCTACACGCTCCCACAAGGATGCGCGCGCTCATGCCCATGCCCATCTCCCACAGCAGTGATGCATCGCCAGCCTGATGTGCGCCCACAAGAGGTGCACCAACGTGCGCAGGTTCCAGCTGCGCGCCCGTGCGCAAGAGATATCTCTCCTGCGCACGTGCGCCCAACGACATCTTCTAGAGAGCACGATCCCTCGCCCGCACGGGCTCTTCATCCTGATACTGCGTGCCCGCGCGCACGAACATTCACCCTCGCGCGCGCAATCTGCTTCCTGCGCACTCTCCGATGTCCCCTGCGCACGCTTCTACGCGCCTTCGCAATCGCGTGTGCGCCCATCAGTAGTCTCCCGCGCGCGACCCCGGGTATTCCCCAGCGCGATCGTCAATATCCTCCCACGCGCGAGGCTGCAGGACAACGCGCGGCAAGGTCGCCATCGCCATATCCCCCCTCCCCCACAAGCGCAGGACAGCGCGCTCCCCGGGGGGGGTGAAGGTTCCAGAAAGGTCCAGGGACATTTTTTCTTTGTCTTTTTCTTCTTCTTTTCAGGCGAACCCCCCCTATGTAAACTCCTCCCAGGGATCAGTCGATCCCTGTCCCTCCAGAGGGAGTGTCTGACAGCGTAGCCATCAGCCTTGGTTTGGGGCACTGATCAGAGCGGTCACACAGGCTTTCAAGCCTGTTCTCTCTGAATTGGGCCACAAATCCTTGGCTGCGTCTACTCCTCTGAAGAGAAAAAGAGGAGTTTCGGACGCGGTGACTTCTCCGAGGACTAAGCTGTCTCCTCGTAAGCCTTCGAGGCAGGCCCCCTCCCCCCCAAGACTTTTTCTCCCTCCCCTTCGGACGAGGACTTCTCGTCCTCAGGGGAGTCACGGGAGGTGAGACGTTCCCCCATTACACCATTGAGGGAAACCCCACCTCGCGCTGAAAAGTCTTCTCGGGTAGGGGTGGAGAAGAGTATACCTCCGTCGTTGTTGGAGTCCTGCATCTCTCCCAGGAGGGAGTCGAAAGACTCCAAGACGGTACTGAAGTCCTCGTCAAGACTTAGACCGGAGCCACCCAGTCACTCGGAGAACGTCCGCGAGTCTCCCCAAGAAGGGCCTTTGGGAACAGGAGACTTCGCTGCTAGTCCTTCAGGAGGATAGCTGCAGGAGTCAGAACATGCGTTTTGGCAGATTCTGACCCTTATAAGGACTCTCAATGGGTTTGCTGACCCAGAGATTCCTCCTCGAGAGGGCAAAGACACGGTCTTGGACCGAGTGTTTGGGACTCAAAATTCCTCTAAGGCCAGTGCAGCTCTGCCCTGGTCTCAAGGGGTTAAGAGTACCATGGACAATATCGCAGTCCAGCTCTCCGAGCTAGCCTCCTCCAGCCGATCCAGTGCCGGCAACAAGCTTCTCCCACCTCCTCATGTACAGCAGAGGAGGTACTTCTAAATCTTAGAGGAGCCTTGTTTAGCTCTTCCCTTCACCATTCTTTGGAAGAGCTTACTAGGGGAGTCCCTCTTGAGAGACTCTCCAACCGACATGTCTCATTCTCGGCAACTGAGATCCTTAATCAGGAGAAGGTTGCGAAGTGTGCCATGCAGGCCACCTCGTGGCTGGATATCTGGTTAGGGACCTTAGGTATCCTGATACATTCGGAGGATTTATCCAAAGAACGTATCAGGAAAGCTATGGAGACCTTTCTACTCTCAGGCACTCGCACGATCGAGTTTCTGGCCCACCAAGTCTCGAATGCGGTGTCTGAGAGGTTCCATCAGAAGGTCCCTAGCACCGAGATCAGCAGGCTCAGACATTCTTCCGTGATGGGAACGAATCTGTTTGAGCCTAAGGACATATAGAATGCCGCTGAGAGGTGGAGGAAGTCCCACCAGGACTCCCTCCTACATAGGACTTTGACATCCAAGCCCTATAAGCCTCCAGCACCCCAGCAGCCCTGTCCTACCAAGACCACGAAACCGACAGTGGCAGTGAAGACAGTGTTGTCTAAGCCCTTTCCTGTCAAGTACAGGAAAGGCAAGAAGCTCTCCAGGGGAGGGAAGAATCCTAGAGGGAGCAGCTGAGGCTGCAAATGCTAGGATTGGCAGTCCCCCTGCATGTCCACCAGTGGGGGGATGCCTTCAAAGTTGCGCAGACAGGTGGCAGCAACTCGGGGCCGATTCCTTGACGATATCGCGTCCCGTTCACAACATCTCTACCTCCCCTGACGACGAATCCAGTGTCATTGAGCTCCTTTCCCATGGGATCAGCAAGGGGGCAGGCCCTTCGGGCAGAAGTCCAGACCATGTTGAAGAAGGGCACACTCCAGGAGGTCCTTGACGGGTCCCTAGGCTTCTTCAGTCGACTCTTTCTTGTAAAGAAGGCGTCTGGAGGCTGGAGACCAGTCATCGACCTCTCGGCTCTGAACAGGTTTGTCAAGCGAACTCCGTTCAGCATGGAGACCAAAGACACGGTCAGACTTGCAGTGAGACCTCAAGACTTCATGTGCACACTGGATCTGAAGGACGCGTAATTCCAGATCCCAATCCATCTGTCTTCAAGGAAGTACTTAAGATTCAGCCTAGACAACAAGGAGTACCAGTTCAAGGTGCTGTGTTTCGGTCTCTCCACAGCACCACAGGTTTTCACCAGAGTGTTCACCCTAATATCATCGTGGGCACACAGGATCGGCATCCGTCTCCTCCGTTATCTGGACGACTGGCTGATCCTAGCAGACTCGGAGTCATCCCTTCTTCGACATCGAGACAAACTTCTGGGACTTTGCCAGGATCTGGGGATCATGGTAAATCTCGAGAAGTCCTCTCTGCAGCTGTCCCAACGACTGGTATACCTAGGCATGATCATAGACACCAATCTCCACAAAGCCTTCCCATCAGACGACAGGATAGCAAGGCTGAAGAAGGTCGCAAGCCCTTTTCTCAGACGAGAAGAGCTTCCAGCCCAATCGTGGTTACGTCTGCTCGGTCACCTCTCATCTTTGGCTCCTCTAGTTCCCAACGGTCGCCTCAGGATGAGATCCCTCCAGTGGCGACTCAAATCCCGGACGTCATGATCCCTGTGGGACCTGCGGAACGGACGGACCTTCAGTGGTGGGTGACAGACGAGAACCTACGAAGAGGAGTGGATCTTCTCGTCCTCCCCCCGGATTTGATGCGGTTTTCGGATGCCTCAAAGAAAGGGTGGGGGGCCCACGTTCTACACCACAGGACCTCAGGCCTGTGGTCAGAATCAGAAAAGTGCCTCCACATAAATCTTCTAGAGATGAAGGCCGTTTTCTTGGCCCTTCAGCAGTTCCAACAATACCTGGCGGGTTACTCTGTGGTGGTGATGAGTGACTTACATCAACAAGCAAGGAGGTACCTTTTCGAAGCAGCTATCCCATCTTGCAGTAGAGATACTGAGGTGGACCAAAGTCCACTCGATTCCACTATCGGCACGCTTCATTCCAGGCAAGAGGAATGTGCTCGCCGACAATCTGAGCAGAGCGTCTCAGATAGTGAGTACCGAGTGGTCTTTGGATAATCTAGTAGCTAACAAAGTCCTGACTTTGTGGGGTTCCCCGACTGTGGATCTATTCGCAACAGCTCTGAACTTCAAGCTTCCGCTGTACTGCTCCCCAGTCCCGGATCCCAAGGCGCTCTGGCAAGATGCCTTCCAACAACGGTGGGACAACATCGACGTTTACGCCTTTAGCCCGTTCTGTCTGATGAGGAGGGTGCTCAACAAGACCAGAATATCGGTCAATCTTTCAATGACCCTCATAGCTTCGCTATGGCATCACGCGGAATGGTTTCCGGACCTTCTGCAACTCCTAACGGAACTACTGAGAGAACTCCCTCCACGACACGATCTACTCAGACAACCACATGCCAACATCTTCCACAAAGCCGTAGCTTCGTTACGACTTCACGCCTGGAGACTATCCAGCATCTCCTCGCTGAGAGAGGATTTTCGCAACAAGTTGCGATCAGGATGTCTGGACATCTGCGAAAGTCATCCGCAGCTGTCTACCAGGCAAAGTGGAAAGTCTTCTGTGGTTGGTGTCGTGGAAGGGGTATCTCTCCACTCGATGCCACTGTTCCAACAATAGCGGAGTTCCTCGTGTATATGCGGGAAGAAATGCGCCTTTCAGTCTGGGCGGTGAAAGGCTATCGCTCAGCCTTAAGTCTAGCCATCAGGCTCAAAGGAATGGACATTTCTTCTTCGCTGGAACTTTCCCTACTCGTACGAAGTTACGAACTTACCTGCCCTCAGTCGGAAGTGAGACCTCCTTCATGGAACGTGGTACTAGTTCTCAGGTCTCTTAAGAGACCTCCCTATGAACCATTACGCCAGGCTTCAGACCGCCACCTAACTTGGAATACGGTGTTCCTCCTAGCTTTGGCTTCGGCCAAGCGTGTTAGTGAACTTCATGGTCTCTCGTATGACATCGCCCATTCAAGGGGATGGGGGGAGGTAACGTTCAGATTCGTCCCTGAGTTTATTGGTAAGGCTCAGAATCCAGGAGTAGCGGACCCTCGGTTCGACTCCTTCCAGATTTCGAGTCTCCGTTCTGTAACAAATAACCCAGACCATCTCCTACTGTGCCCAGTAAGGAGTTTGAGGCTATATCTCAAAAGAACGGCTGCAGTCCGTCCTCAGGTGCCAGCGTTATTTGTTAGCACAGGGAGGACTAAGAGGAGGGTCACCAAGAACACCATCTCGGCATGGATTCATAGGGTGATTCATCTGTCCCTGAATCCAGACCCTCCTCCGTCACGTCGCCTTAGAGCACATGATGTCAGGGGCGTAGCTACGTCTCTGGCCTTCAAAAAGAATTTCTCAGTGACGCAGGTTCTTCAAGCTGGGGTGTGGAATCGTCAGACAATGTTCACAGCCCACTACCTGTAAGACGTGACCCACAAGAAGCTCGATACGTTCTCTATCGGCCCTGTGGTGGCTGCACAACAGCTGGTTCAAAACCTCAAGCTCCTTGTTGGACAAGTAGCAGAAGGTTGAGAGCATTGTTACCCAGTTTTAGTCTGCGTGAATGAAAAGGTTTGTCTGGCCCTTATTCTTTTCTTCATCTTCCCCTCTCTTGGGGAAAGCAGCATCCTGGGTTCTCTGCATAGCTGACTCAAACCACTGCAGGTAAACTATGTTTCCTTGTGTTCCTAGTATTAAGCTAATACTGTCACATCCCCATACCCTGACGAGGTGGTATTGGGAGAGTCCTAGCCTAAAGTTTCCATCTAAAGAACTTCAGGTCAACTTCCTAGGACGAGTCACACTTCATTATACCTTCACACACAGCTTGCGTAGGCCGTAGTCCTTGCGTAGCAAGGTTCTAGCGAGGTGCAGGGACTCCTTATTTTTAGCCCCTGGGCAAAGCCAAAAAGCCAGTACTGGCTGGGATGTCCACCCTTCCTAATGGGTGAGTCACCCCTATTAAATAGCGTGGTTTGTATGTCAATTACGGAACAAATGACAAATTCGTAGATCATTTGTATTTTTCCTAACTATACAAATCTTAGCTATGTAATTAAACTTGCCCGCCAGCCCTATCCCCCTTGAAGTCCTACCTCTAAGCAAAGTGAGCTCAAGCACAGGTGTGTGTGAGGGGGGGTTAGCAAGCTACCCTCCCCTACCCCCGCTAACTAGCGATGGGGTAGTAAACCCTCGTTAAAATTCTAATGTCTCATCATTTCAGATACGCCGAAAGTAATACCCCTATTAAATAGCTAAGGTTTGTATAGTTAGGAAAAATACAAATTATCTACAAATTTGTCATACTTATCTGGATGATTTATCTAGCTCCACCACTCTTCACCATAATCTGTCAGGCACAATCGATTTTCAAAAGGGGGCCTGGATAGTTCGAGGGACAGTGTTCCCAACTGGGGACAGAATAGGAGGCAGCGTGGTTGCCAATATGGTTAAATTTCTGGGCTCCGACCTGTGCCGCCCAGTGAAATACTCCTAGAGCACTATTTCTAAGGAATATAACTGCTATATATTACCAGAGAAAAAAAGCATAGGAATGCCAGGTTGAACCCAGCTCGCTCACCTATATAAGGTGTCGGTATAAAATACTGGGGCGTGATAATTCACAACCAGAGGTCTCGCACTATTTAGATATCTCCTCTTCAAAATCCCCGCCACAGCGAGGTGCCGATCAACACTACTACCACTAACCCAACCCACGCCAGTGACGTCACTCCTTTATAGCATTTGTTGTTATTAAGTCCAACATGTTTTTTCTCGTGTTTACCCTTGGATTTATCATTATTTTATAATCGATGGCCGATTCCCATGATACCCCATCGAAGTTAAGTACTTTATCCATGAGTTTTAGCGAGATTGGGCAGGGTAACCTCTGTTTTTATTGATTGAGAAGTGTTTATATATGAACGGCGTCCCCGTTCTTACCGTTCATGGTTCGGCTCTGCCCTTTTTCTCGTTAGTTCGTCCGTCATTAATATTTGTTCGAACTTTTAGGAGTTTTTTCCTTACATTTATATAGTACACCGTCTTTATGCTTTCATCTAGCATTAATTTTATGTTATCCTATGATATCAGTGTTAGCGTTTCATCAAGGAGTAGGTTATGTTGGTATGCCTGCATTCGTGCATGTTGGTGGATTGCGTCACCTTTGAGATTGTTTCGCTAGTTCTAGGAAGACGACCATCTCACTTATTATTATTAAACCTTTTAGTTTTATTACGCTCCACCTAGTTTTACATTTGGTTCGAGTGGGACTCTCGCGTATTTTGTTGTTTTTACTGTTCGATCTACCGCTTCAGTAACTAGGTTGGTACCCCTGCTTTCCATCTGCTGATGGCGTCATGCTCCTCCCTTACCACTCGCCCGAGTCCCTCTCTAGCCTTATTATTTCTGCATGCCTAACCTTACTTACGTGATTTCGCTTTTAATTCATTATTTTTATGTATTTGTGCATTGATATTATATTTATTGCTTTACTCCGTTATGATCATATTTTTGGGATTTTCATGTCATGTTGAGGGGATCTCCAGTTGGTAGCTCTGTCTACCACTACGCACTGGTGATTCCCCGGTACCATACCCCCCCCCACAGGTTGGGGAGGCTATTCCATCCCCCCCTCCTCCAGTGTACACCCTTCCTCTCACTCGATGGTTGTTGGTTATGACATACGGGTCAAGTATGCTTGTTCCGTAGTCTTCCCTCAACGTTCCGACATATTGAGGACTGAGTGTACCCACGGGGTGTGACTTAGTCTCATTCATTCATACCGGGCGGTTTCGTCTCCTCCCCTCCCGTCGCCCCGATTGGCCATCGGTCGGGGGAGGGGGAGGGCCGGGACCACCGGGGACTATCACACGTGATTAGTCGGTATGACTGCACCTTGGTGTAACTTTTGCTTTTAGCTATGGTTGTAAGAATGAGCACTTATATTAGGAGTGTCCCCACCTATGGTACCTCCTGCTATTATCGTCCGCATAGGACTTATTAAATATACCATATCATTATATTATATTCTACATGAATCATTACCTTCGTCCCGGTACCTCCGGTTGGGTAGTGGGGGTTCCATTGGCTCCCCCCGCGCTCTCCCGTGGTACCCTCCCGTCATCAGACATCGGAGCCTCCGGGCTCTTAAATACAAGATCTGTTGACACTGACACAGTTTTGATTAATATCCTCCCTCCGGGAGCCCTATTCAATTACAGACATTAGTTTTAGATCATAACTGGAGTTTTCTATTTATGTATTTTAAGGATGTATCTTAGGTTACTTTAAGTTTACTTTAAGTTACTTTAAGTTTACTTTACCAACCCTGTTCCCCGGCCCCGGGGGCCCCGGAACTAGTTTTGATTATATTTATTCATCACTGTTTTTTGCATCCTTTTTCATCCCTTTTTATTTTATACCTCCCTGGTAATGACGGGATGGTATATTCCTCGCTATGACAATATTATTTCATTGATAATCTTAACTTATTACGGAATTGTTTCAACAATGTCTGTTAATTTTTATAATTTTTTCCCCGGTTACTATACCGGTTCGAAATTTTGTTCATAGCCTTTTGTCCCGATTTCATATCGGTCTATTTTAAGAATCCGGAACACCCGGATCTTTTTAGGTTATTAACCTATTATGGGATACTCACGTATCTGTATTTTATTCTATACTTCCCAAGTAGCGACGGGATAGTGTATTTCAAGCTATGACAATATTATTTCATTGATAACCTTAACTTATTACGGGATTGTTTTAACAATGTCAGTTTATTTATAAGTTTTTCCCCGGTTACTAAACCGGTCCTAGAGTTGTTCATAGCCTTTTGTCCCGGTTTCATATCGGTCTACTTTAAGAACCCGGAACACCCGGATCCTTTTAGGTTACTAACCTATTATGGGACACTCACGTATCTTTATTTTATTCTATACTTCCCAAGTAGCAACGGGATAGTATATTTCTCGCTATGACAATATTTTTTCATTGATAATCTTAACTTATTATGGAATTGTTTTAACAAAGTCAATTATTTTGACAATGTCAGTTAATTTATGAAAAGTTTTCTCCCCAGTTATTATACCGGTCCGAAATTTTGTTCATAGCCTTTTGTCCCGGTTTCATACCGGTCTATTTTAAGAATTCGGAACACCCGGATCTTTTTGGGTTACTACCCTACTATGGGACACTGTAGGTGCCCCTGTCGTTACTATCTATAATTATAACTTCGGATATATTATTTTGGGATTTTCATTTTATTTCCTTTGTGATTGATCGATTTAAACATTTATTCTCGATCTATTTATTTTACATTCCCAACGGAGTTACCTTGTTCATTAGTAACGATATACCCTCTTTCGGAGCTCGCAGTCTTCCATGACTTCTACCTTGGCGACTCTTTAGATATGGGTTGGCGGGTTTGCCTGGAGTGTCAGGGCAAAGAGACCCTGTGTCTCTTCCTTTTAGGGTTTTCAAGGAAGCATGTGGCTGATGTCGGGCCACGTCCCGTTGTCCCTAAAGTTAAAGCTACCTGCCAGCCCTACCAAAGACTCATAGGTCTTCCAAATCACCAAACCAGTTAAGACTTCTCTTGGGTCGAGAGCGAAGCCCGGCCTGAAACCTACGACCCCGGAGGCTCCCTTCGATCCGGCAGCCCTTTCAAGATTGATGCATGGCCTCTCGTGGCATGGTTAGTTTCAACCTGACCTTTCATTAGAAGAGGCCAGCGACCGATCCCAGGGATGAGGTAGAAATTTATTTCTATTTGAACACGATGTTGTGCTGATATTTATCCATATATATACATATATATATAATTTACGGACCTCTGTAGCTCACTGGCTCAAACCTCGTGTCACATACCGAGTCACCACGAATTATAGGATGGAAGATTCCTGGTGCCTCTGTGAACTTGACAATTGAATGGAATTATTGCCCATTAGGGGGAAGAGAGAGTGCTAAACCAGATAGCCTCATACAGGGTCTCATTTGTTATGGGCTACCTCAACAGCACAATATATCATCCCGGATGCCTCTAAGCTCCCGGAATTCGTCGAAAGCAATCCGTGGAAGGGGGCCTTGCGCTCTCCCTTCAAAGATGGTATGTTAACCATCGAAGGGTTTGGCACCCGGACTGTAGAAGATTTTGAATTCTACCCGCCGGGTCTACAGTTCCCTCTCTCTGGTTTCGCATGCCTTACCGAGGAGACACTCGTAAGGTTTGACAAGGTCCCCAAAGAAACCGAAATGTACCCAAAGGGGCAGGCTCAGTCCACCTGGGTCCGGCCCTTAAACGAGTGGGAGTGTGTTAACACTACGTTAACACCTCACAAGAGCCCGTACACGATGTTTCTAGTGGAGGAGTAAACCCCTACTCCGTGTGTCACTAAGATATCGGACCTTGCTCAGCAGGCAATAAACGAGGACAAGCCGTTACCGCAGCTGAAGGAAACGCATCCGACCTCCCTCCTGTCCCTGGGGGATCACGATTGCTGGACTAACGCCCCGGCGACCTTCACATCGGGTAAATTAAGCGCTGACTGTGCTCCCATTCAGTTCAGTGAGTGGCTACCCAGGCTTCCGGAATCCCTGATATGCCTCGAGCTCGAAGCCTGTATGCGCCTGAGTAGACCTATCAACTCGGCTACAATGGCAGAAAAGACCTCTTTAATGTATGAAGAAGAACCACCTTTTAAGGTCTTGACGAAGTCATTACTTCAAACCTTACTGTCTGATTCCTACGACTCCTTTGCGGCCAGACGTCGTTGCTGTAGGCATGTCTTGTCTGAGGCCACTATCAGACATGAGTCTAACAAGCTCATTAAAGCCCCAGTCTGGAGCTGCTAGGGTCAATCAGAGACTCAAGGTTCGATGGGCTTAGTCCCCAAGCACAAGTTCGAACCGGCCAGCAACCAATCTCGAGGTAGAAAGAGTCTGAGATCTTTCCATTCCTTCCAAACCGGCGGTCCCAACAGGTGGTTCAAACCATCCCGGTGGCACAAGGGAGTCAACCTTTCACTTCGAAGGGTCAACCCCAACAGCAATACGTGCTGGTTCCTCAGTCCCAAGTAGCAACTACCTCCTATGCTACTTCCCCAGCCCTTAGGCCCACCTTTGAAACTCAGGGTGCTTTCCAGGGTTACCAGCGCCCCAGAGGCGCTAGCTCGAGAGGAACTTTTCGCAACAGCTACTCTCGAGGCCGAGGAGGTAAATCCGCAGCAAATCATTGGGAGTTCTCAGGTAGGGGTAGGACTTTACATCTTCCGGAACCGTTGAACGTTCAACATTTGGGCTTTCAGTATAATTTCCAAAGGTCTGGGGTGGAGTTGGATAGAAAGGCCCCCTCCACCAACCAGTTTTCATCAACATCCAACGGAAGAGCTAGTCTTATATGAAAACAATTTATTGCAAAAGGAAGCAATAAAAGTAAATCGTTTGTAATTTCAGGATCACTTGTTCAGCGGTCCAAAGAAAGACTCAGAATAGCGAAGAGTAATCCTAGACCTGTCGCTTCTGAATTCTTACATTTAATGCGACAAGTTTCACATGCTGACCATCTCTCAGGTGCGGACCTTGCTTCTCTGTGGGGCCGTCACCTCCTCTATGGATCTTGCAGACGTTTGCTATCATGTTCCGAAAGCAAGGCATTTTCGTCCGTTTCTAGGCTTCAACTAGGCAAACTGCCTCACAGCAACTACAGAGTGATAATCTCTTACAACAGTTTTGGTTCCAAATCAACTTCGAGAAATCTCGTTTGGTCCCGAGGACAAGTTTCAATGGTTAGGATTCAATGGGTTCTATGCTCCCACACACTGTCTCCCAACAGCCAAGAGGAACGATATAGCAAAACACAATACGTTTTCTCAAAGACAAATTGTCTTCCAGAAGAAATCAAGAGAGAATCCTGGGTGCCCTCCAGTTTGCCTCAGTAACAGATATACTACTGAAGGCCAAACTGAAAGATATAAGCCGAGTATGGTGCTCCAGGAAAACGAGTAATATCGAGACAAAGGGCTCGACTCCAACCAATTCTGAAGAAAAGACTTCAACCATGGACAAAGGTCAAAATCTGGTAAATCCGTTTCCTTACAATATCCACCCCCAAGCTCGTCATTTACACAGACGCCTCCCTAACAGGCGGGGGGGGGGGGGGGATACTCTCAGTACAAGAAAGTCCTGGGACTATGGTCGACAATATTCCGCCAACTTCATATCAATGTTTTAGAGGCCATGGCGGTATTTTTGACCTTAAGCAACCGGCTCCAGCCAAAAACCAACATATCAGGTTTCTTCTAGATAGATAGTGGCGGACGCACTTTCGAGGACAACTCCGCTGGAGTCGGAGTGGTCACTAGACCCAATGTCCTTCAGTTGGATTCTTTCTCAGGTTCCGGATCTCCAGATAGATCTGTTTGCAACAAAGTCCAACTACAAACTAGAGTGCTACGTAGCTCCCAGCCCGGATCCTCGGGCTTACGCCACAGACACAATATCATTAGTCTGGAACACTTGGGAGAGAATTTACCTATTCCCACCAATAAATCTGTCGATGAAAGTGTTAGACAAGCTCAGGACTTCAAAGGCCAAGTTGCTCTAGTAGCCCCCATCTGGCCCAAGCACAACGGGTTTCCCCTTCTGGTGGAACTGGGTCTCCACCTCGACAGATCCCCAATCCAATACTAACACAAGCAGTACAACTCGCTCTGTGTTAGCTTCCTCAAATTCAGAATGCCCTACCTTTCTGGACTTTATGAAATTTGCAGCTCAAGAGGTGCAGATATTGATCCTCAAATACGTTATTTTTAGAATCAGATAAGAGGGGATCCACCCTTCGACAGTATGATTCGGCTGTTATGAAACTTGCCAGTTTTTAAGGGACTCAAAGGTTGAGACGATGACTATGAATCTGACAGTAACCTTCTTCAGAATTTTATTTGAATCAGACTTAGCGACTTGTACTATTACCACAAATTAAGTCAGCCTTGAAGGTTTTACAATTGGCTTTAATATTGCCCTTACAGATTCATACTTCTCATCCATCCCGAGAACCTGCGCCAGATTGAAACCATCAACTCACCCTAGCTCAGTTTCCTGGTTTCTGAATGACGTACTTAAGTTGGCTTCAGACACTCTTAACGAGACTTGCCATTATATTCCATTGGTTAGGAAATCCTTGTTCTTAATGAACCTGACTTCTGGCGCCAGAATATCAGAACTTTCAACCTTGTCTAGAGATCCAGGTCATATTGAATTTCTCTCGTCAGGGGAAGTACTCCTTTCCCCTGACAAAAGATTTTTAGCGAAAATGAGGACCCCCAGGACAGACGGTTCCCCTGGAAGATTGTCCCACTTCCGTAGGACCCATCTTTATGTCCAGTAAACACTCTGGAAGCCTACTTAAACATATCTCCCGTTCAGTCCTCGGGGCCCTTACCCAATAGAGAAGGTGAAGAACCATCATCCTGAAAGGACTCAGACAGAAGATTCTGCATTTCATTAACGGGCTACCTAGAATCATTCCCACATCACTCCCTCACGTCCATGATATATGAGCTGTAGCTACCTCAGTTAATTACTATGAACTTCACTGGACTTACTAAATATACAGGCCGGAAGTCTCCAACAGTATTTAAACGCCACTGCTTAAAACCTCTGGAAGCCTTATATTTGCTACAGTGGCAGCAGGGAATGTGATTCCTCCTGAACATAGTGAAACTTAATCAACTATGTCTTGCTATCCTCTTACCTGTTATTTTGGATTTTATTTTACTTCCTCAGGTATTGTTCCAAGATTTGGGACCATTTCTCTGGTACTATTTCACTGGGCGGCACAGGTCGGAGCCCAGAAAAGGGATTTTGACGAAGGAAAAATCTATTTCTGGGCGAGAGACCTGTGCCGCCCAGTGAACCCTCCCTTGACTTCCCTCCCAACATGGGCCCCAAACCTTGGGTGCTATGAGGAGTGACGTCACTGGCGTGGGTTGGGTTAGTGTTAGTAGTGTTGATCGGCACCTCGCTGTGGCGGGGATTTTGAAGAGGAGATATCTAAATAGTGCGAGACCTCTGGTTGTGAATTATCACGCCCCAGTATTTTATACCGACACCTTATATAGGTGAACGAGCTGGGTTCAACCTGGCATTCCTATGCT
Organism: Palaemon carinicauda; assembly: GCF_036898095.1. Lineage (NCBI taxonomy): Eukaryota > Metazoa > Arthropoda > Malacostraca > Decapoda > Palaemonidae > Palaemon > Palaemon carinicauda. The sequence continues at coordinate 298,035 of NW_027168926.1, read as the reverse complement.
TTTTTTCTCTGGTAATATATAGCAGTTATATTCCTTAGAAATAGTGCTCTAGGAGTATTTCACTGGGCGGCACAGGTCTCTCGCCCAGAAATAGATTTTTCCTTCGTCAAAATCCCTTTTTTGGGGTGTTTTTTGAAATTTAGGGCTAGATGAATTATCCTAGTGAGTGTATTTTATGATAGAAATAGCATAGTTTTCAAAATTCTTTTTATGTATCTAAGCTTTCATAAACTCTTCTTGTTTTTATCACAGAAATAATTAAAATCTAAAAAACAAATGTAATTGTATAACTCACAGAAACTTGTGGTATACAGTACAGTACTTAGGGTGCTATCGATGAACTTTGATATGACGAGGTATTACTGCATTGTCGAACAGAAGTACAAACAAAGCCTTGGGACTGGTTTCCTTAGATTTTGGATTCCCCAATTAAGATTATCAATATTTGTCTTCCCTCTTCAAGGCTCATTGACCCTTTATTGGTCAAGTCGTTACAGGTAATCAACAAAATTGGATCATGGTTTTCTATCCCTAAGTCAACTGAATAGAAGATAAATATCAAGTGAAATTGAAACTAAAATTGAAAATCTAAATACCAAAGAACTTTATGAAAGTTTTACATGTAGAGGAAAATAGCATGAAAGCAGTATAATGGACAAATTTATTTTTCCAGGTCTGACAATGATGAGCCAAGCACAGAGAGCAGTCCCCCGCCCGTCTGCCGTCGTTCGGGCAATGTGCTCGACTTCGAGCAAAGGCTACTCCTTTGAAACGCTGGCGATGACGTCGCCGAGGGAGAACGTCTATCACGTGGAGATGAATCGGCCGGATAAACTGAATGCCATGAACTCGACCCTTTGGAAGTAGGTGTGGGGCGGTGGAGATGTTGAGTGGCTACTGCTTACAGTGGGCCCTATCCCTCAGCCTGTACTACATTGCCCTTTAGCCCTGTCCCACCAAACTTTATCTTTTTTTTTGTGTGTGTAAAAGTTTTAGTCTCTTATTAAACATGAAAAAGAAATGAAAAGTACTGTAAAATGGAGTACCTAATCTATGAAGAGACTTTTATCACAAACTAGAAACTGGTAAAATGTAGGTGAGTCTCTCTCTCTCTCTCTCTCTCTCTCTCTCTCTCTCTCTCTCTCTCTCTCTCTCTCTCTCTCTCTCTCTCTCAATTCAGTTCTCTTTATCTGATGATTTTCATTTTGCAGGGATATTGGCGCTTGCTTCAGCCAACTCGCTGTTGACCCCGATTGCAGGGCGGTGGTACTTAGCGGCTCGGGGCGGCTCTTCACAAGCGGTCTCGACATGTCCGACCTGGGAGACATGGTCGGTGTCGTCATGAGCGATGACGACGTGGCCCGGAAATGCCGCAAGCTCCTCGCCATAATTCAGGAATTCCAGGATTCGTTCACGATGATTGAGAAAGTAAGTGAGCCTTTGGATCGACGGCGAGGTAGGTAACGGCAGGTTGGCGAGGGAGAGCCACCTACCTGGGGGCGTGAGTCATAGGACTTTCTTCTTACTCAAGTTTGTTATAAATTTTTTCATACATGTAATAGAAACCTTAGACCTCAAATAGGAGTGCGACCTCAGTTGCCCCGCCCACCCGACCTGTGGAACAATCTCTACTTTGACTTCGGCTGCAGTGTTGTACTGCTTTGGTTGGTTAACACTTTCTTGTTGATAGGTAAATACAAACCATTGTCCTTTATTATAGGGGATGATAAAAGTGTAACCTGAAACATAGCAGTTAAAAACAATTACTTAATTACCTGTCGGCAGCCGGGAGGCAATTGCCCCCCTGCCAGCTCACAGCTTCTCACTTTGATTTCAGCTTAGGGAGAGTATAGACATACGCTCATGGTGTGGAACTTTTGGAAGACTTTTTTTAAATCTTTATTTTTGCTTTCTCTTTTCACGATTACTTCTGTTTAGGTCTGGTATGCGGACGTGCCCAGGAGTATCACCGAACATTTTCGGTACTTTTTATAAGTCGGGGTGAGGTAGATCCTCATACAGTTGCTAGTCTTGCAGATGCCACAGCTGTGCGGAGGACTGCCCTTGTGTTGAGTGTGGGGAATGTCTGCCTTCCGAGTGGGTGAAGTTTGGCAGGAGGAAGATTAAAAGCCTAACAGGGATTCCTCACCTTCGAGGTCCTCCTCGAAATCAAAGAAATTCAGGCTTTCATTTTCTTCACCTAGAACTTAACATTCTGACTTTTTTACTAGTCTCTTTTGGGCTACCACTCGATTAAGACTGGCAAGAGGGTGTTGGCGTCCCTAGTGAAACGGAGGATCCTCCTCCTCAGGAGGAGTCTGCTATTTCTCTTTCACAGAAGGCTGATCCTATTGGCTAGCGTTGGGCATTCAGGGATCCCTGTCGGAAGATAACCTTCAGTGGTTCCTGGATTCTAAATGACCTGCACAGGATATCATGCCTTTGCAGGAACAGCTGTTAGTTGTCCCCCTCCGGCAGATGACGCTACAGAGGTATTTCTTCCTCTTCCTCTTCAGTCTCCGACGTTCCAGAAGGCTTCGACAACAGCAGCAGACGCTCATCCTCCTGCATCGAATCTCATCAAATTCCATGCGAGTCTTCCTCTTTGGAGGGTGCCCGCATGCCGTCTCATCTTCCTTTTAGACCTTCGCCTTCATCCAGAACTTCGAGACGGACGTTCAGGCCTTTTTCCAGTGCAATCCAGTCTTCATTCTTCATCACGTTTCGCTCGGGTTTCGTTTTCACGCTCCGTTAGGCACTACAGATGCTCTTCTTTGTTAGAGGAGGAAAGTTTCCCCTCGTGCTATCCATTCATGTTCCAACCATGGTGATCACTCCCCATCTAAGGAAGACGATGATAGGCAATGACCTTCCAGGTGTTCACCAAGCCCTCCATCAGGAAGAGGTAGTAGAGAGAAGATCCTGTTGAACCCTGCTTTGCGAAAACAAGTGCCCCTCCTCGTTCGAATGTTTGCTGTTTGCCCATCACTCCTCAGGACCTGTCAGCCCTCTCAAAAGTCAACATCTCGGCTTCAGGAGTTGGGTTCAAACATCGGTCCCCTTTTAGACTGGGTGATCATCTTACACTCTTTTCATTACCCACGAACAAGAGCAGCTACATCCAAGGGATGTACGGCTTAGATGACATTCTCTGGTCTCCACTGAAAGGTAGGAAGGCCTACATAGATCTTGTGTCATGCCCCCTTCCAATGCTAAATCTCCTCAGGAACTCCTCTGGTCAACCTTGGCCAGGGATGTTTTGGAAAAGGATGAGAATCAGGTAGCAGGGGAGAAAGACTGGTAAGTCTTTTCGTATGGTCCCTATCTCCATTACCATAGCCATTAGCTCTTGACCCCCAGATTGCCGTCATTACTCCGGGCTGCTCTTCGAAAGGTTTCTTTGCCGCCGTCGTAGGCACTTGCAATGGAAGTCATTGCAATGAACACCCTTCAAGCCACTTCCTGGTTTGATCACTGGTGTGGTGCAGTTGGTTACCTCGCAGACATGGGGGACTTAGTTAACCCGGGAAAGAAGCCTGTGTTGAAAGGTATTGTTTTGCGAGATGCCAGGACGGTCAAGTACTACATCTTATGCACCAGGCCACCGACCAGTGGACAAACTGAGTGCTAAAACGCTGTGAGTCCATGACTTCCAGGATGCATAAGCATATCGGTTGATGGGAGAAGCTGGATCTTCTAAACGCCTCCTTGAAGACGATCGCTTTTTCCTCCAGAGGACAACACAGCAACAACAAAGGACTGGAGACAGGGAACGCATGACTCGTAAATGCAGAGGGCTGTATTCCTATTTGGCACCACAGTCATCCACCTCAGGACAATTGAAGCCATAGGGTCAGTCCTCTCAGTCCTCAAAGAAAGGAGGTCTCCAGTCTCAACCCATCCTCGAGGAGCTCTCTCTGTCATTTCCCTCTCGTCAGTCCCAGGGACGCAGCCGAGGCAGGGGAAGAGGTAGGGGAAATCGTATGCACTAGGGGGGATGCCTACAAAGAATTGGAAACGGTGGTGGACTCTTCAGGGTTATCGCTCAAGGTACCTCCATCCATTCACCAGGTCTCCCCCCCCCTCTGATTCCTCCTCTGGCGTCAACATCATCTTACTGTTGGGGATCGGTAGACCATCTAGCCCTTCATCAAGAGATATCCAAGATGTAAGAGAAGAATGCCTTGCCTTGCGTGAGTTTGGCGATGGGTTACCCAGCTTCTTCAGTCAACTTTTGTGTATAAAAGGCATCTGGAGACTGGAGACCTATCATTGATCTCTTGGCTTTGAACGAGTTCATCCATCAGACCACGTGTTGGATGGAAACACCAGTTATAGTTATCCTTTCTATAAGACCTTGGGACTTCCTGATAACATTGTACTTATAGGACGCCTACTTCCAGATACTGTATAAGTTTACCCATCGCCGCAGAAGTATCTTTGAGACATAGTCGACAGGAAAGTCTTCCAGTTCAAGGTCCCCTGCTACGATCTGTCGATAGCTCTGCGGGTCTTCACGAGGGTGTTCAAACTCATATCTTCCTGGACCCACATCAACAAGATCTGGTTTCTTTTCTACCTAGACAACTGGTTGATTTTAGCAAAATCAAAAGAAATCTTCGACAATTATCAATATCTTGGGATTTTGATAAATCAAGAGAAGTCTGTCCTCATCTCACCCAGAGGCTGGTTTACTCGGGGATGGATCTAAATACTATTCAAGGGAAAGTTTTCCATCACAGGATAAGATATCATAACTAAGAGAGTTAGCTCTTTCCTTCCTACACCAACCATGTCTGCCAGCTCATCACTCAACAGAAAATCATTGGTCATCAGACGTCTCAGGAGCATTTGGCTCCCAGAGGCAGACTCCACTTAAGATCCCTTCTATGGTAGCTGAAGTCATCATGGTTGCAATATCTCGACAATCTTATGTCTCTGGTGGAAGTCAGGGAGACTTCCAGAGGAGATCTCAAGTGGTGGCTGCTAGAGTCTAATCTTCAAAGAGGAACAGAGCTCTCAATTTCTGCTCCTGAGTTTCACCTGTTGGGAACTCACCTAGGTTATTGCATGGTATCAGGGACATGGTCGGAGCAAGAGAGACAAGCCCTCATCAGTTTATTGGAACTGAAGGCAGTCTGGGTGGCTCTTCAGGAGTTTTTCCCTCTTCTAAAAGGACACTCGGCAGTGTTGGTGAGCAACAGCGCCTCTGTAGTGTCCTACATCCTCAAGCATTAAGGAACAAGGTCCCTCTAATTGTGTCAACTAGCTGTAAGAACTCTGGTGGGTAGAAGCCAACTCGATATCTCTATCAGCCCAGTTCATTCCGGGAAGGAAGAATGTCATAGCGGACAAGTTGAGCAGGAGGATGCAGATCGTTTGTGCAGATTGGGCATTATGTCCTCGGATGGCGACGGAAATCCTTTTGGTGGGATTCACTGTCAATAGAACTGTTCGTAACAGCTTTGAACAAACAAGGTTCTTATTACTACTCTCCTGTTCTGGATCCAGCTGTAGTGTTTGTGGACACATTTTAACACTCACGGTACAACTTCTACTACAATGCTTTTCCTCAATTCTGCCTTCTCAGTAAAGTAATTAACATAGTTCAAGCATCTTGGAATAAGCGCATGACCCTCATAGCTCCAAAGTGGACACACATGGAGTGGTACTCAGATCTTCTGCTGCTGTTGTCAGAGACTCCGAGTGAACTTCCTCAACTCCCAGACTTTCATCAACCACAGGGCACTGAAATCCCTACTATTTCATGCTTGAAGGTTATCCAGTATCTCTCCTCAGAGAAAGGCTTTTCTCAAAAAGCAGCACACCAGATATCGGGATACCTCCGTACATCCTTAACTGTGGTCTACCAGCCCAAATGAGCCACCTTCTGTGGTTGCTGTCGTACAAGGGGTGTGTCTCCTTTCGCAGCCTCTGTCCTATTAATTTCCGATTTTATGTACTACAGAACCTCCACAAGGAGAAACTCTGCTCTGTTTCTTTGGTAAAAGTGTAATCTTCAACCTTGAGCCAAGTCTTTAGACTTAAGGTGTTAGACATTTCTTCTTCTGAGGAACTCTCAATGCTCATACACAGCTATGAGCAGTCCTGTCCTTCAGTTGAAGTGAATTTGCCATACTGGAACGTCGTCAAAGTCTTGCGTTCCTTGAATGGGGTACCCCATGAACTGTTGAAGCTAGTCTGACAGCGACCTTATGTCGAAAGTGGTGTTTCTGCTCGATTTAGGCTTGGTTAAAGGGGTCATTAAACTTCACAGGCTCTTATTCAATGTCACCCATTCAAGGGGGGTGGAGGGAGGTTTCTCTCAGCTTTGCCCCTTTGTTCGTTACCAAGACCCAGAACCCATCGTCTAGCGACCCCAGATTTTTATCGTTTCAGTTTGTAAGTTAGTTAGTTAACTGAAGATTCTAGCTTTGTCCTGTAAGAGCATTAAGGTCTTAGTGCTTGGTAAGTCAAACAACACCTGTAGCACCCATTTGTCAACACAGGGAGAAAGAAGAAATTATCTAAAAACACCATTTTCTTCCGACTCAGGAAGATTATCTGTACTATAGATCCTTATCCCCATCCCGAGATGGTTTTAGGTTAAAGCTCATGACATCGTAGGTGCTAGCTCTTCTCTGTGGCTCAATTTCTTCGGGCAGGTGTCTGAAAACGACAGACAGCCTCCCCAGACCATTACCTGCTGGATGTGACCCATGGGTCCTTGAACACCCTTACAATAGGACCTGTCGTAGCTGCTCAGCTGCTGGTCTAGCTACATCAGCTCCTCTGACAGAACAAGTAACTTTAGGTCGAGAGCTAAGGTTACGAGAAAGTCTGGGATGAAAGTAATGATTGACTGGCCTTTTTAGTTCTCTTTAGAAAAATACATATAATAATAAGTTTCATATATTTTATATTATACATACATACATATATCAAGGCACTTCCCCCAATTTTGGGGGGTAGCTAACATCAACAAATGAAACAAAACAAAAAAGGGGACCTCTACTCTCTACGTTCCTCCAGCCTAACAAGGGACTCAACCGAATTCAGTTGGTACTGCTAGGGTGCCACAGCCCACCCTCCCACATTATCCACCACAGATGGAGCTTCATAATGCTGAATCCCCTACTGCTGCTACCTCCGTGGTCATCTAAGGCATCGGAGGAAGCAGCAGGGCCTACCGCTCGCCATTCATTCCTATTTCTAGCACGCTCTCTTGCCTCTCTCACATCTATCCTCCTATCACCCAGAGCTTTCTTCACTCCATCCATCCACCCAAACCTTGGCCTTCCTCTTGTACTTCTCCCATCAACTCTTGCATTCATCACCTTCTTTAGCAGAGAGCCATTTTCCATTCTCTCAACATGGCCAAACCACCTCAACACATTCATATCCACTCTAGCTGCTAACTCATTCCTTACACCCGTTCTCACTCTCACCACTTCGTTCCTAACCCTATTTTATATTATACAAAACATTATACATCAATGAAAGAAAACAAAGGAAGTGAATTATTTAAGCAAGTTGATCTTCCCTTCTCTTGGGGTACGGCTTCATAAGCCTCGCCAGCAGGACTTGACTTGAAGTGGAAGGAAGATCACTGAGCTTTCAGCTACCTTGTGTGTAAAGACGAGGGAGTCTTTCCCCCACACTTCTTGCGAGGGGAAGTGTCTTGTATCGAGGCAAACTTAGTAATTTATATAATACCTTTCGTCGAACCCGTTCCTTTTGCCAGGACTACAGCATAGAGTTTCCTCTCTCAAGCTTAACTACTTTGAGGCATGGGCCGTGATTCTCCACTAACTTGCTTTGGTTCACGAGGTGTAAGGAACCCAGAGTTCTTGGATAAAGTTCCAGCCAGTTGGGAAGGGTACTTCCACCAATTTAAAATTGAGTGTGCCATCGTAAAGGATGACAGTTAGTATTCGCACAATAGCAAAGAAATTTTTAAGACTAATTTATATTTTTCCTAATTATACAAACCGGGGTCCTTTACTCAAACTTTCCCGCCAACACCAACCCCCGAGTAAGTCCTTGGTGCAATCAAAGTGAGTAGATGTGAGCTGACAGGGGGCTGGTTGCCTCCTTGCTGCCGACAGGTAACTATCTAGCTGTTTTTTACACCTTGGAAAAGTTTTAACTGCCATTTTCCAGGTTACGCTTTTATTGTGTTCTATAGTAAGGGACTCGGGTATGTATAATTGGAAAAAATACAAATTACTTTTAGAAATTTTGTCATTTTATTTCTCTCTTCAGTGTGGTTGTCCATACTGTATTGTTTGTTGATGAATATTATAATCTCAGAGTCGTTACTGTTTCTTTCAAACTCTACCACAAAAAAGATTTGACAACAGCAATTGAAATATGGGACACAAATTTAAAAAGAAACACATGACAAAAACCACAACTTTTATTTTCAAACTTATTTACAAATTAAATAAGTGTTGCTTTACCATTATACTCCTATAATTAAGTTTAATTCAAGATATTTAAGAACGTATGGAACGAGGTAGAACGTATAGAAATAAAATACTTAAATGGAGAGTTTGCGAGTTATCTCCAGTTGCCGAAATGTTCCTGACGTGGTGTCGTTAGGCTTGATATCGTTACAGATGGGATAGCTGCTCTCTTGGTCACTGATTTAACAAAAATATTTGAGATAGGTATTTGTTTTTTGAACTGAAGGGGAAGACTGTTACTGGAAAGCTAACTATGTCTACCCTCTGGAGTTCTTAATGCTCTCTATCTTGTTTCTCTATGCTATTATACCCGTGTGTTGGTGGAGCTAATCAAAATTACCATATGAGGGTTTTTTTATATCCTTCTCCCCGTTTGTTTTCCTTTAAGGCTCCCATTTTGATCATGCCAAAGAAGCTTCTAGAGCAAGTCTTTGGGTGCAATCTGGACTCAATGTGTCGCCTTAAAAAAAGCATAGCATGCATAGGCACACTTCCAGAAAGAAAAGCATTTTCATTGAAGATCAGTTGCTTCCGACAGTAATAAAGGTGATGAAGTCTTTGTCCAAACACTAGCTGGATTCTTTTCTTGGAAGAGATATGATGTTTTTCTAATATTAATATGTATTCATTTTACTGTAATTGTATCTATTAGATGTTAGATCCTTGCACAGACATTAGAATTTACCAATTGACGAAGCAGCACTTCAGCTACTTTATCCCAGCTTCGGATATGATGCCCTCTGTGTGTCTGTGTATTTCAGAAGGGGTAGAGAGTTCCTACTCCAGGATCTGGGAGTCCTTTGAGTGAGACAGTAGTAGTGTCTTCCACCACGAAGATGATAATCCTTGTCTTAATTTCAAAATACTTTTATCGCTGTACTTGTTGTAGGTGATTCTTGCATTGACCGCGATTTTTCAATATTAAACTTACCCGATAATCATGTAGCTGTCAACTCCGTTGCCCGACAGAATTCTATGGAGGGATACGCCAGCTATCACAATACTAGAAGGGGGTGTACTTACTAGCGCCACCTGTGGCCAGGTACTCAATCATTTGTTGTTGACACCTCCTCAATTATTCCTCTGTCGTGCTTCCGGCTAGACGTTCTGGGATACGCTTATGGTCTTCGAGTTTATTCACGGATATTTGGTGAAGTATTCTCTCAGATTAACGGCTGTCGCTTTACTGGAATCCTTCTTATATTAGCTAGATAGCTTTTATATAATACTGATATAACGGTTAACGAATTTTGCTTGTTTTTGGATCACCCTTTGGCTAACTCTTTGAAACAAGATGTCTGACGTTTCGCAAGCCCCCTCCCATAGACGATGTAGGTCTTGCAATAGGCGTATTCCGAAGGCCTCGGTAGATCCTCACACCGCTTGTTCTGACTGTAGGGACAGGCCCTGTCTATTAGAAAATCGATGTGAGGAATGCGCCGGACTTTCGGAATTGGAATTTGTCCGTCTTTTAAAATATTCATCTAAGTTAGAGAGAGGTAGAGTTAGGAGAAGTTCTTCTCACTCTTCTATGTTTTCCTCACCTCATGATCCCCTACCTTTTCCTACCCCTGTAGTGGCTACCCCCGAACCTACTGTGTGCCCTCCGCCTGATATGTCAGTTGTTTTGCGTGCTATTCAGGCTTTAGGCGATAAAGTAGAATCAGTGGTAAGTAACCATAAGTCTCTGATGGCCGAAGTTAAAGAACTGAAGGTCAAGAGTGCAGTGGGTGGAATTAGTGCCAGTGCTGTGACGAGTGCTAGTGTCGGTGCAGTGCCAAGTGCTAGTGGTGCCAGTGTGGTGCGTGAGGATTTTTCTGTGCGAGCCAGTCGTCCTCCCAGTCCGGGACCTCTTGCAAGCTCCCATGCCCAGGGGAGAAGCAATGTCGAAGGGCTTAAGGGTTCGACAGGCCTTGTTAGGCGCACAGAACTATCCTCGGTGGTTGCGGGCGTGTCTTCCTTAGACCGTCACTCCCACCTGCAGACGATTGAGCCCGTCTTATTCTCGTCCGCTGATCAACTAGCAGGGAAGAAACGTTGGTCTCAGGTCTCGAGACCGCTTAAACGTAGAGTCCAGTCCGCGAGTGCTCAGCCAGGTTGCAGTCATTGGCTCAGCTCTGACTCGCCTCAGTCATCTGTCGACTGTACTCCGCCCAAGAGGAGTAAGGTTCTGCCAAAACAGAGCCCGACTGTGTCTTTACCTCAGTCTGTTATCGTTTCTGCCGATCCCAAGTGGACCCTGCTTCAGTCCATGCAAGCTCAGCTTTCGGACTTGATGCGTGAGTGTCGGGCTGAGAGTGTTGCACCTCCTCCTCCGCCTACACTCCCTCCGCCTGTTCTCGCTCCGCCTGTGCTCGCCCCGCCTGCACTTGCTCCGCCTGGTCGCAGCACCATCTGCCAGGCGTACGATGTTGAGCCACTTTCGGAGTTCGCTGTTCCCAGTGGTGTTCAGCCTCAGCCTTCTTTAAGGCAACCCTTGCTTTGGGATCAGGAGAGTTATTCCACTCTTCCTCCGCCTCCCCTTGCTGCTCCACCAGTGGTGCAACTCTCGGTTGGGGTACAACAACCTCTCCCCTCCGTGAGTCTGTCTGCTCAGCCATCGCTGCAGCGAGCTCAACCCTCCTCAAGGCAAGCTCCTCTACACCCTGGACTTGCGCCTCAGGAGCCTCAGCTTGCGAGAACTTTACCTTGTTCTGCGCAGCCTCAACCTCATCATGCTCCGCTCATCTCACAGGAACAGGAACGGACTACTCCGCCTCCGTCCTCCGCTCAGCTTGTGCAATCCTTGGGTTCAACCTCTCTTGCTAGGAGTCAACCTCCTTCACCCATGCGCCTGCCTTCTGCTTCGTCTGTTGTTCAGCCTTTGCAGTCTGAGCCTCAGGTTTTCCCTCAACAGTTACTGGAAGAGGAAACCACTGTTATTGTTCCTACCCGGTCTGACTCTGCGGTTCAGCATTCTGGTCCGATCGCTTCGCTACCCTCTGCTGATGAGGTGTCGGATGATGAGGAGGCACACCTTGATCCCTCATCAGACGTGGACGAATCTAAGCTTTCTCCATTGTCGATTGATTTTCGTAAGGTCTTGGCTCTACTCAGGGAGATTTACCCAGACCACTTCGTCTCTGCTATTCCCCGCTCTCCACCATCTGAGTTTTCGCTGGGCGTACAACAAGCTAAGTCCAACTATACTAAGCTTGTCCTAGCTAGATCCTCCAAGAGGGCTTTAAGGATCTTAGGGGAGTGGCTGCAGTCTAAACAACACCTTGGCAAGACTTCCTTCATGTTCCCTCCAACGAAGCTCGCTTCGAAAGGTTGCGTTTGGTATGCCACAGGGGAAGCACCAGGCTTAGGAGTACCTGCCTCTGCCCAGGCTGACTTCTCAAGTCTGGTGGACTCGCCTCGGAGAACTGCTATGAGACGCTCGAAGGTTTGTTGGACCTTCTCAGACCTGGATCATTTTCTGAAAGGGTTGTTCAGAGCATTTGAAATGTTCAACTTTCTCGACTGGTGCCTGGGAGCCCTCAGCAAGAAAACCTCTCCTGCGGACAAAGATTCTGCCATGCTAATAATGTCCTGCATGGATAAGGCCATCAGAGATGGATCGGGTGAGCTAGCGTCGTTATTTGTATCAGGGGTGTTGAAGAAAAGGGAACAACTGTGTACCTTCCTTTCCGCCAGCATTACACCTTGCCAACGGTCACAACTCCTTTTTGCTCCACTCTCAAAGTTCCTCTTTCCCGAGGAGCTAGTTAAGGACTTGTCGGCTGCCCTGATACAAAAGGACACGCACGATCTTGTAGCCTCATCGGCTCGTAAGTCTAAGGTTGCCACCTCAGTCCCCAAGACTTATCGCTCCCCAGTGGCTGATACCCCGGCTACGAGGTTCATACCGCCCTTTCGTGGTAGAGCCCCCAGCCGAGGAAGCTCCCGTCCAGACTCTCACAGGAGCAAGTCTAGGAAAGGATCCAGGACATCTAAGGGAAAGAACTGACTCTCAGATTCTCCAGACAACAGTAGGAGCCAGACTCAAGATCTTCTGGCGAGCCTGGGAGAAGAGAGGTGCAGACGCACAGTCTGTCAGTTGGCTGAGGTACGGTTACAGGATTCCATTCTGCCTCAAACCACCTCTGACCACATCGCCCATCAACCTCTCTCCCAACTACAAAGAAGAGGACAAGAGGCTAGCATTGCAACAGGAGGTGTCGCTACTTGTGCAGAAGAAGGCAGTGGTTATAGTCCGGGACCATCAATCCCCGGGCTTCTACAACCGTCTCTTTCTTGTGGCCAAGAAGACAGGAGGTTGGAGACCGGTGCTGGACGTCAGCTCTCTCAACGAGTATGTCACCAAGCAGACGTTCACGATGGAGACGACCAAGTCGGTCTTAGCAGCGGTCAGACAGGAGGACTGGATGGTCTCGTTGGACTTGAAAGATGCATACTTTCACGTTCCCATTCATCCAGACTCCCAACCTTTCCTGAGATTCGTTTTCGGAAAGGTTGTCTATCAGTTCCAAGCCCTGTGTTTTGGCCTAAGCACAGCTCCTATGGTCTTTACTCATCTGATGAGGAATGTAGCGAAATTCCTACACTTATCGAACATCAGAGCCTCCCTCTACCTAGACGACTGGCTGTTGAGAGCCTCCACGAGTCGTCGTTGTCTGGAGAACCTCAATTGGACTTTAGACTTAATCAGAGACCTAGGTCTATTAGTCAATATAGAGAAATCTCAACTCATTCCCTCCCAATCCATTGTGTACCTGGGAATGGAGATTCAGAGTCAGGATTTTCGGGCTTTTCCATCGGCCCCCAGGATAAACCAAGCCCTAGAGTGCATCATGAGCATGCTGAAGAGGAGCAATTGCTCAGTGAGACAGTGGATGAGTCTCACAGGGACCCTCTCATCACTGGCCCTGTTTGTCGAGCTAGGAAGACTCCACCTCCGCCCTCTTCAATTCCATCTTGCTGCTCATTGGGACAAGGGCTCGACTCCAGAAGCAGTCTCTATCCCTATCAACCAAGAGATGAAGACCACTCTCCTGTGGTGGAAGCACAATCTCCTTCTCAAGGAGGGTCTATCATTGGCCATCCAGACCCCCAATCTTCATCTCTTCTCAGATGCATCGGACTCGGGCTGGGGTGCGACCTTGGACGGACGGGAATGCTCAGGAGTATGGAACAAGGAACAAGGTTTACTCCACATCAACTGCAAGGAACTGTTAGCAGTTCATCTAGCCCTGTTGAACTTCAAGTCCCTCCTGCTAGGCAAAGTGGTGGAGGTGAATTCAGACAACACCACAGCCTTGGCTTACATCTCCAAGCAAGGAGGGACCCATTCGAGGAGCCTTTACGAGATCGCAAGGGACCTCCTCATTTGGTCAAGAGGTCTAAACCTCACTCTGGTCACGAGGTTCATCCAGGGCGATATGAATGTTTCAGCGGATCGCCTCAGCAGAAGGAATCAGGTCATTCCCACGGAATGGACCCTACACAAGAGTGTGTGCAACAGACTTTGGACCTTGTGGGGTCAACCTACCATAGATCTGTTTGCCACCTCCATAACCAAGAGACTTCCGCTTTATTGTTCCCCTGTTCCAGACCCTGCAGCGGTTCATGTGGATGCTTTTCTTCTGAACTGGTCCCATCTCGACCTGTACGCATTCCCTCCGTTCAAGATAATAAACAAAGTTCTGCAGAAATTCGTCTCGCACGAAGGGACACGGCTGACGCTGGTTGCTCCCCTTTGGCCTGCAAGAGAATGGTACACAGAGGTACTTCAATGGCTAGTCGACTTCCCCAGGACTCTACCTCTAAGAGTGGACCTTCTACGTCAACCACACGTAGACAGGTTGCATCCAAACCTCCACGCTCTTCGGCTGACTGCCTTCAGACTGTCGAAAGATTCGCTAGAGCTAGAGGCTTTTCGAAGGAGGCAGCCAGTGCGATTGCCAGAGCTAGAAGAGTTTCCACTCGTAGAGTCTACCAGTCTAAGTGGGAGGTCTTCCGAAGCTGGTGTAGAGCCAATTCAATATCCTCTACCAATACCTCTGTGATCCAAATAGCTGACTTCCTTCTACATCTTAGGAATGAGAGATCCCTTTCAACACCTACGATTAAAGGATATAGGAGCATGTTGGCCTCAGTTCTCCGCCACAGGGGTTTGGACCTGTCTTCCAACAAGGACCTTCAAGACATTCTCAAGTCTTTTGAGACGTCTAAAGAACGTCGTCTTTCCACTCCAGGCTGGAATCTAGACGTAGTCTTAAGGTTCCTTATGACATCTAGGTTCGAACCTCTCCAGTCAGCTTCCTTCAAGGATCTTACCCTCAAGACTGCTTTTCTCGTTTGCCTTGCAACAGCTAAGAGAGTCAGTGAGGTTCATGCCTTCAGCAAGAACATTGGTTTCACAACCGAATCTGCAACATGTTCTTTTCAGCTTGGATTCCTAGCAAAGAACGAGCTTCCTTCACGTCCTTGGCCTAGATCGTTCGAAATACCTAGCCTCTCCAACATGGTAGGTAACGAACTAGAGAGAGTTCTTTGCCCTGTCAGAGCTCTCAAATATTATCTGAAGAGGTCTAAACCTATTCGAGGACAGTCAGAAGCCTTATGGTGTGCCATCAAGAAACCCTCGAGACCCATGTCCAAGAATGGGCTTTCGTACTATATAAGGCTTCTGATCAGAGAAGCACATTCTCACTTAAAGGAGGAAGACCTTGCATTGCTGAAGGTAAGGACCCACGAAGTAAGAGCTGTAGCTACTTCGTTGGCCTTTAATAAAAACCGTTCTCTGCAGAGCATAATGGATGCAACCTATTGGAGGAGCAAGTCAGTGTTTGCATCATTTTATCTGAAAGATGTCCAGTCTCTTTACGAGAACTGCTACACCCTGGGACCATTCGTAGCAGCGAGTGCAGTAGTAGGTGAGGGCTCAGCCACTACATTCCCTTAATCCCATAACCTTTTTTAACCTTTCTCTTGAATACTTTTATTGTTGTTTTTTATGGTTGTTACGGTAGGCTAAGAAGCCTTCCGCATCCTTGGATTTGGCGGGTGGTCTATTCATTCTTGAGAAGCGCCTGGGTTAAAGGTTTGGTAGAGGTCCTTTAGTAGGGGTTGCAACCCCGTGTACTTTGGCACCTTTGGGTTGATTCAGCCTCCAAGAGGAACGCTGCGCTCAGTAAGGAAGACGAACTTTAAATAAAGAGGCAGAGTAACGGTTCTATTCGACTTCCTTACCAGGTACTTATTATTTCATTGTTATTTGAGATAACTGTTATATGAAATATGGGATACTTAGCTATCCTTTAATCTTGTACACTGGTTTTCACCCACCTCCCTGGGTGTGAATCAGCTACATGATTATCGGGTAAGTTTAATATTGAAAAATGTTATTTTTATTAATAAAATAAATTTTTGAATATACTTACCCGATAATCATGATTTAATCGACCCTCCCTTTCCTCCCCAGAGAGAACCAGTGGACCGAGGAATAATTGAGGAGGTGTCAACAACAAATGATTGAGTACCTGGCCACAGGTGGCGCTGGTAAGTACACCCCCTTCTAGTATTGTGATAGCTGGCGTATCCCTCCATAGAATTCTGTCGGGCAACGGAGTTGACAGCTACATGATTATCGGGTAAGTATATTCAAAAATTTATTTTATTAATAAAAATAACATATTGGTAATTTGCGGTCTTCTTAAGGTATTGATGGTTCTTTGCCAACAGAGAAGCTTTTTGAAGCACTGGCTGCTCCAGATACCCAGAAGACTTCCTAGTTACTCCCTCCTCTTTGGCTGTACCAACTGCAGAGGAGAGAGAGAGAGACGTGATCAGGCACACCTGCTATCAGTGCTCTATCTCTGCCTGAGCGCTGTTGGTCAGGATTTAGAGCATCACTCTCATCTCTTGCCACCCCTGAGATGCTTCTGTAAACCCCTCGTCACATGCACAAACATCAAAAGCTTCCCCGAAGATATCTGCCGGAGGTGCTGAGACTTCAGCTCTACTCCTCCGAGCACTGAGAATCTTCCTCAGGCTCGAGTGAAGAAGGAATACCAAATCAAGGTTCTCGTCCTCCACCTTCTCCCAGAGATGGTCGCTGATACACACGAGTGCCACGATATCCTTGTGCATCGTGAGCACGGTAACCTCCTCGATCTTCGCCACGCGCACAAGTACCTTATGCACATGATCACCTTCAGTCTCACAATCACTTGTATACACACCATCACCAACACCTACGCGATCCACTTCGGGCTTGAAATTGTCTGTAGCAAATCTATGCGATCTGGGTTTCCAAAGTCAAGTGGTCGTAGCATTCCAGACCTTCATGCTTCCAGTCCCCATACGATCCATAACTGAACGATCAGTCACCTCATGACCAAGCACTGGGTCATGCGTGAATACGCAATAGGACAAGTGATAAGACCCTTGACCTCCAGCTTCTCATGACCCAGATGTTAGCATGTCTAAGCATTACATGAATCAGTCTCCTGTTCTTCCCCATCAATGGATGACATCCCATTGACAGCCCAACCACCAAGATCGTCCACCTCGCCGAGACCAGCCTAAGCTACAAGGATTCTCGTCGAAGCAATTTCTGTCAGTCTCCTGAGATCCCCTACACGAAGAGATCGTGCCTCTCAGTGACATCATGGAACAGCTCCTATCCCTCCTCAGAGCACAAAGAGACTTCTTCTCGTCGGAGCCGTCCTCCTGCAAGAATATACACACTTCATTGCTCCTTTGAACTGTTCAGTGTCATACTCTCCCTCCCGCCCTTATAGTGGTCTGCAGACTATGGCCAGACGTAGCATGCAGACTACCCAATGTCTCTATGCCGACCACACTTGAACACTACAATACACAAAAGAACTGTGAAAGGCCCCAGAGATCTGGGCGAAGGGGAAAAAAAAAAGGAAAATGGGCACTGGGCACCACCCCTTAATTTTATTCTGGCAAGGGGACCCAGCGAGAACCTTAGTACTTCCCTATCACTTTATCGTCAGTATGTCGACTCCACTCCCTCTGTAGCATGGAGTTCACAGATTTACTTAAAAAATATTGAATAGCTAAAACTTCAGGTAAGATTAAAAAAAAAAATTAATAACACATCAAATATTGTTGATGAAACAAACCTTATGATAGAAAACACATACTATACAAATAAAAAAGATATTTATTTCAAAAGGGAAGAAAAAAATTAGAAAAAATTATATCCCAAAATTTGGAAAAAAAATAAAGGTTCCCCAGACATTTGGTAGTCTTAAGCACAGTATCCTACATCTGCTGTATAAAACTACAACAACAACTACCAAGAGAATAAGTTCACACCAATCTCACGTAACATAAAACCAATATTTTTTACTGATATCGAACACCGCTGTGGAAATTTGGCAAGATTATAAATAGACTAAACTAAATTGGAGTCATGATAAACTATCACTGACTTTGACATGAAACTTTGTACAATCCAACAACCTAAAGATCATAGACAAAATTAATTCCAATATCAATTTTTAAATATACTTACCCGGTGAATATATAATAGCTGACGTCTCGGACGGCTCGACAGAAACACAAAAACTCGCGAGCGATCGCCATGAAGGTTGCGGGTGTGCCCACCAGCGCCGACTATCGGCCAGATACCGCATATACTTGTAAACAGCTCCAGTTCTTCTCTGTCGGTCTTATCGACAAGTTGATTCCATTACTCGCTGTTGACCTGGAGTTTTCGTCATTTTTGGTGAAGTACTTCTTTTTGGTTGTTTTGAGCTTTCGCTGTGACGGGTGTTTTTCTCTTCAATTAAAACTCTTGAACCCTTTTTTGGCTAGTGTTTATTGTTGATGACTTTGGATTTGTTTTGGATTTTCTTTGACTGTTCAATATGGCTGACCCTTCTCCTATCCCTGGACCTAAATTTCGCAAATGTAATGCTAGGGATTGTAACAAACGTCTTCCCAAGGCCTCTCTCGACCCACATACCGTGTGTTCTAATTGCCGGGGTAAAACCTGCCAATTAGGAGATCGGTGTGATGAGTGCGTGGTCTTGTCGAAATTCGACTGGCTTGAATTTGATAAATATTCTCGTAAGCTGGAGAAAGATAGGGTGAGGAGAAGCTCCTCTAGGTCGTTGGAATTTTCCTCCTCCCATGCCCCTGAACCTAATCCTTCCCCTGTAGTAGTTGTTCCTGAACCCTCTACTAGCACTCATGAACCGTCCATGCGGGATATGTTGCTTGCCATTCAAGCTTTAGGCGAGAAAGTTGAGTCCTTAGCATCGGACCGTAACCAACTCATGTCAGATGTGAATTTATTGAAGTGTCAGAGTGCCAAATCAGAAAATCGTGGTGATAAAGTGATAAGTGCGCAAAGTGTTTTTAGTGTTGCGACCGAGGGTTCGTCTGTTCGTGCTTGTCGTTCCCCTAGTCCGAGACCTCTTTCAGGCTCCCCTGCACCAGGGAGAAGTAATGTCGTAGGACTTAAGGGGACGAGAGGCTTTAACCAACGTACAGACGTTCCCTCTTTGGTATCGGGCGTTTCTCGTCAAGATCGCCCCTACCATAAGACGAGCGAGGCTGTTTTCTCCTCGTCATCCGAAGGCTTCTCGCAAAAGAAACCTTGGCGCAAGGTTTCTAGACCCTTGAAGCGGAAGTCAGTCCCTTCAGAACAGGTCCAGCGTCCTGGCTGTAGCCATTGGGACAGCTCTGACCCTTTGCAGTCGTCGGAAGACTGTTCGCCTATTAAACGTAAGCGTAACACGGGCTCCGAGAGTCTCAGTAAAGGCAATGTTTTGCCGACACAGACGTTACCATCGCCTCGGCCCGTCCCGACTCGGAGGTAGAGCCTTCCGCCTTAGGCGCAGGTGCTGTTGCCCGTCAGTCAGACTTCTGTGGCTGAAGCCCAAGGCTATACTTCTCCTGGGGCAGAGTGAGAGCAAGGTCCTAGGCGCCGTTCTCCTTCGGGAGAACTTTTCTCTCCTTTGAAAACCAGGCTTGTGAGCAGAGTCCTCCACTGAGGAATCTGTTAGACGTTCCCCTTGAGGGGTCTGTCAAGTAATGGAGTTTTTGACCCCTTGCCATCCCGGGTGTGCTCCTCCCCCTGATGTAATGAGACACCTGTTTGAACCTTTATGTTCTTGTCTCGTGGTTCCTTCTGGTTCTCATGACGGTTACGCTGAGCCTTTGGGCTCCTGTTATGCTGAGCCTCCGGGCTCCTGAATCCCGGGCTTTTGGGTTCTCGTTACGCTGAGCCTTCTGGCTCGCAGGACTCCCGTTACGATGAGCCTTCGGGTTTCGTAACCTGGAGCTTTCTAGCTCCTGGCTTGATGAGCCTTCGGGCTCTCATAACCTTGGTCTCCAGGGACCTTATCACGCAGAACTCACAGGTTTTCATGACATGGGTGTTTGCAACCCAGAATCTCCGGGTTCTCGTCGCATGGAACCTCTTGGTTCTCGTGCCCGTGAGCCTTCATGCTCTTGTGACATTGGACTTTTGGGCCCTCGTCATGTTGAACCTTGGGGTTCTTGTGACCCATAGCCTTCAGGCTCGTGTGTCGCGGAGCCTTTGCGCTCTTGCTATGACGACCCCCACGGATCTCATTACCAGATGTTTTTCGGCCAAGAGAGATCGTATCCCTGTTCAGGAAAACCCTCTCTCCAGACGAGATGCCGCTTGCCACAAACCAGGAGAAGGTTCCGAAGTATGCCATGCAGGCTACTTCATAGCTGTACCTTTGGTTGGGATCTGTGGGCCACTTGATCAGGTCTCAGGACTGGTCTTGTGAGTCCACAAGGAGGTTGATGGAAACCTTCCTCTTGTCTGGCATCAGGACGATTAGGTTCCTCTCCCACCAGGTTGTCAACCTGTGGGCGAATACCATCCTCAAGAGATGGGATTCGATCATTAAGAAGTTTCATTGATAGCTCCCACGGGCTGAGGTTTCTAGGCTGAAAAACTCATCTTTCGAGGGGAGTTCTCTTTTCGAACCAGTAGACGTTGAGCTGGTGGTGGAAGTCCAACCAGACCAGGACTCCTTCCTCCAAAATACCTTGACATCACGGCCGTACCAACCTCTGTCCCAGAAGAAACGTTCTTCTTCCAAACCGCAGATGAATGGGGCTAGGATCCCAAGACAGCAGGGCCGTAATGTGTCTAATAATTCCTTTCAAGGTAACAGTAGAGTTTCAAAGTCCTCCCGTGGAGGTAGAGGGAACGGGATCTGGCAGAGGCCAATCCTGCTAGGATTGGCAATCCTCCCACCTATCCACATCCTTGGGGGATGCCTGCAAAGCCGTTTGCTAAGGTGACTGCAGCTTGGGGCCGAACCCTTGACAGTCAATGTGATTCGTTCAAGATATCACATCTCGTTCATTGGATCTCTCCCTCTACTGACTTGGGATCCAGTTCCAATGAGCTCCTATGTGAAGGGATCCGCAAAAATACTGGCCCTTCGGGCTGAAGTCCACACCATGTTGGATAATGGTGCTCTCCAAGAGGTCTTCAGCGGGTCTCTAGGCTTCTTCGGTCGACTCTTTCTTGTGATAAAGGCATCTGGAGGCTGGAGACCAGTCATCGACCTCTCAGCCATGAACAAGTTTGACAGTCAAACTTCGTTGTAGATGGAGACAACCGACACGGTCGGACAAGGGATAAGACATGAGGACTTCATGTGTACACTGGATCTTAAGGAGGCATACTTCCAGATCCCAGTCCATCTGTCTTCCAGGAAATATATAAGAATCATGCTCAATCAGAAACAAGACCAGTTTAAGGTGTGGGGTTTGGTCTTTCCTTGGCACCTCAGATCTTTTTTAGGGTGTTCGACTTATTGTTATCTTGGGCTCACAGAATCGGCATCCATCTTATAAGATATCCGAACGACTGGCTGATTCTACCAGACTCGGTGGCGACCCTCCTTCAACACCGAGACAAACTTCCAAGGCTTTGCCAAGATCTGGGGATCATGGTAAACCTCAAGAAGTCTCATCTGCTACCCTCTCAAAGACTGGTATACCTGGGCATGATAATAGACACCAAGTGGCACAAAGTATTTCCATCAGACGAAAGAATTCAGATGCTGATGAAGGTAGCACGGCCCTTCCTCAGACAAGAAGAGCTACCAGCGCAGAGCTGGTTAAGTCTTTTAGGCCTCCTATTATCTCTGTCCTGTCTATTACCCAACAGTCGCCTCAGAATGCGATCCCCCAGTAGCGACTCAAGTCTCAATGGAATCAGGCCTCCGATTCCCTGGACACCTTAGTTCGTCTAGGATCAGAGGTACAGACGGACCTCTGGTGGTGGTTGGCAGAAGAGAGCCTCCGCAAGGTGGTCGATCTTCTCGCCCCTCTCCCGGTATTGATGCTCTTTTCAGATGCATCAAAAGGAGGGTGGGGGTCCACTTGCTGCACCACACCATCTCCGGCCAGTGGTCCGAATCAGAAAGATACCAGCATATAAATCTCTTGAGAGATGAGGGCAGCCCCCCTTGCCCTCCAACTGTTCCACCAGTTTCTTGCGGGTCTCTCCGTGGTGTTGACGAGCGACAAAACCACGGTAGTAGCTTACCTAAACCAGCAAAACTGTACCTTTTCGCTGCCCCTGCGCCATTTAGCAATAGAGATCCTCGGATTGCTCGCTTCTTTCCAGGCACGAGGAATGTGCTTGCAGACAATCTAAGCAGAGCGACTCAGATAGTGGGCTCCGAGTGGTCTTTGAATCGTCTAGTAGCCAACAAAGTCCTGACTTTGTGCGGTTCCCCCTACTGTGGACCTGTTCAGGACTGCCCTGAATTTCAGTCTCCCACTCTACTTTTTCCCAACCCTGGACCCCCAGGTTCTCTGGCGAGATACATTCCAGCAACAGTGGGCCAGCATCGATGTGTACTTATTTCCCTCTTGCTGACTAATGAGAAAAGTCCTTAACCAAGTCAGGATAAGCTAAAACTTATCAATAGCCCTAATATCTTCGCTATGGCATCACACAGAGGGTTTCCTAGACATTCTGCAACTCCTGACGGAGCTTCCGAGGGAACTTCCTCCACGACATGATATAATCAATCAGCCACATGCCAACATCTTCCACAGAGCCATAGCATTGCTTCGACTTCATGCCTGGAGACTGTCCAGCATCTCCTCTCTCAGAGAGGATTTTTGTAACGAGTTGCGGAAAGGATGTCTAGACACTTCAGATGCTCTTCAGTGTTAGTCTACCAGGCTAAGTGCTGTGTTTTCTGTGGGTAGTGTCGTGGAAGGGGTATCACTCCCCTCGATGCCTCTATTCTAACAATAGCGGAGTTCCTTGTACACCTTTGGGAAGAAATACTTCTCTCGGCTACGGCAGTCAAAAGCTACCGCTCAGCCTTAGGTCTCACCTTTAAACTGAAAGGAATAGATATTTCCTCCTTGTTGGAACTTTCTCTACTCACATCGTTGAGATTACTTGTCCCCAGTCGGAAGTTAGACTTCCTCCTTGGAATGTGGTTTGTGTCCTTCAGTCCCTGAACGGTGCCTCCTACGAACCATTACGGCAGGCAACAGATCGCCACCTTTCCTTAAAGACGTTGCTCTTACTCGCTTTGGCCTCAGTCAAGTGAGTCTGTGAACTGCATGGTCTATTATACAACATTTCCAATTCAAGGGGATGGGGAGAAGTAATACTCAGCGTTGTCCCTGAGTTCATTGTTAACACTCAAAATCCTGGGGTATTAGATCCTAGATTCAGTCCTTTTAGGATCGAGAGTCTCTTTTCTGTTACTGAAGATCCAGACCAACTGGTACTTTGCCCAGTAAGGAGTCTGAGGTGTGTCAGCAATGTTTGTCAGCATGGGAAAGGTCAAGAGAAGGGTCACAAAGAATACAATTTCTTCTTGGGTTCGCAGGGTCTTTGACCTTACACAGTCCTGACCCTCCTCTGACCCAGAGCTCATGACGTTGGGGGCATTGCAATGTCCCTGGCGTTCAAAAAGAGCTACTCTGTGGCGCAAGTACTGCAAGGGGGCGTGTGGAAGTGTCAGACGTCCTTCACCGCCCATTCCTGGAAGATGTACCCAGCAGGAACATGGATATATTTTCCATTGGTCCTCTAGTGGCTGCACAAATGGACTAAATACCTCAAGCTCCTTGATGGACAAGTAGCAGAGGGTTGAGGGCTGAAGTTACCTGGGTTAGTCTGGGATGAATGAGTAGAATGAATTGCGCCTTTCTTTCCTTCATCTTTTCTCCCTCTGGGGAATCAGCACCAAGGTACTCAGCACAGCTGACCTCACCTCTCTGTAGGTAAGTTCCGTTTCCCTTGTGTAACCTAAGTATAGGAATGATAATACTTGTTGCGTCCCCAATACCTCTTGCGGGGGGGGGGCCATTGGGTAGTCTCAGTACTCTCAGATTCCTATGACTCGAGATCCTATAACTAGACCAGCCACGTTGCTAGTATCACAAACACAGCTTGCGCAGGCTGCTAATAGTGCAGAGCACAAATATTTTAGCGAGGGCAGGGTCCCTACTTCCTACGATCTATATAGTGTGTGAGAGAAGCCCAGGTCAAGTGCCGAAAGCCAGTTTGTACAGATTTCTCCCTCGTGATAGGTAAGTCATCTCCTATAAATAGTGGAGGGCTTGTATTTAGTGATGGAAAAAATGACAAATTTGAAAGTAATTTGTATTTTCTTAACAATACAAACTAGCTATTTATACAAATTGTTCCCAAAGAAGTTCTGCCAGAAAGCAAAGTGGTTGCTCAGCCCAGGCATATAAGTGAGCAGTGTTGCTGGCTACCCCTCACCCCTCCCACTAACTAGCGGTTGGGGTAGTTATACCTCGCTGAAATTTTCATGGCATGTCTTTTCTTTCAGCTTCACCAAAAGTAATATCCCTTATTAATAGCTCCAGGTTTGTGTCGTTAGGAAAAATACAAATTAATTCCAAATTTGACATTTCAATGGTATTTTTGGGCTTGGCCATGTCGTCCTGATGGAAGGTTCCTTTAGGTAGCTTTCTAAGGGATATTTGCTACAGTGATACTCCCAGAGAATTAACCATAGGTCTCCAGAATTCTAACTCCTGGCGCGAGTATCCTTAATATATCTTTAAGGATATCGCATAATATCAGGGGATGTATTTTTTTTTTATACGACGTATAGCAATCTTCACCCCGAGTAGGTTTAACTCTGAGGGGGAAGAGTGGCGAACGAAAGGGGAGCCGTTATCAAGGTACCCGGTGGACCTCCTCTCCGTACTACTACGGCCCATCATTCCTTTAATCTGTAGCATTTAAGCTAAGCGTTCTCCCACGCTTCTCTCGGTGTTTGTTACTGTTTTCAAAATATTCTCATGCAATCTCCAGCATCTTCATCCTCTGGAAAGTTGAGTATTTGATCTTTCCTGTGTATAATTTTAAGGCTCCCTTCTCACAGTTTAATTCGTATAATTTAAGTGTGTTTGGTGGAGCGTAGCCGACACCGGAGGCGGCCATTTTGAGACCGCTGTCGCACGTCATAAATGCATTTTTTGTTCCGTAACTGATATACAAACCACGCTTTTTCAATATTAAACTTACCCGATAATCATGTAGCTGTCAACTCCGTTGCCCGACAGAATTCTATGGAGGGATACGCCAGCTATCACAATACTAGAAGGGGGTGTACTTACCAGCGCCACCTGTGGCCAGGTACTCAAGTACTTCTTGTTGACACCTCTTCAATTATTCCTCTGTCGTGCTTCCGGCAAGACGTTTTGGGATACGCTTATGGTCTTCGAGTTTATTCACGGATATTTGGTGAAGTATTCTCTCAGATTAACGGCTGTCGCTTTACTGGAAACCTTCTTATATTAGCTAGATAGCTTTTATATAGTACTGATATAACGGTTAACGATTTTTGCTTGTTTTTGGATCCCCCTTTGGCTAACTCTTTGGATTACAAGATGTCTGACATTTCGCAAGCCCCCTCCCATAGACGATGTAGGTCTTGCAATAGGCGTATTCCGAAGGCCTCGGTAGATCCTCACACCGCTTGTTCTGACTGTAGGGACAGGCCCTGTCAGTTAGAAAATCGATGTGAGGAATGCTCCGGACTTTCGGAATTGGAATTTGTCCGTCTTTTAAAATATTCAACTAAGTTAGAGAGAGGTAGAGTTAGGAGGAGTTCTTCTCACTCTTCAATGTTTTCCTCACCTCATGATCCCCTACCTTTTCCTACCCCTGTAGTGGCTACCCCCGAACCTACTGTGTGCCCTCCGCCTGATATGTCAGTTGTTTTGCGTGCTATTCAGGCTTTAGGCGATAAAGTAGAGTCAGTGGTAAGTGACCATAAGTCTCTGATGGCCGAAGTTAAAGAACTGAAGGTCAAGAGTGCAGTGGGTGGAGTTAGTGCCAGTGCTGTGACGAGTGCTAGTGTCGGTGCAGTGCCAAGTGCTAGTGTTAGTGCCAGTGTGGTGCGTGAGGATTTTTCTGTGCGAGCCAGTCGTCCTCCCAGTCCGGGACCTCTTGCAAGCTCCCATGCCCAGGGGAGAAGCAATGTCGAAGGGCATAAGGGTTCGGCAGGCCTTGTTAGGCGCACAGAACTATCCTCGGTGGTTGCGGGCGTGTCTTCCAAAGACCGTCACTCCCACCTGCAGACGATTGAGCCCGTCTTATTCTCGTCCGCTGATCAACTGTCAGGCAAGAAACGTTGGTCTCAGGTCTCGAGACCGCTTAAACGTAGAGTCCAGTCCGCGAGTGCTCAGCCAGGTTGCAGTCATTGGCTCAGCTCTGACTCGCCTCAGTCATCTGTCGACTGTACTCCGCCCAAGAGGAGTAAGGTTCTGCCACAACAGAGCTCGACTGTTAAGGCTTTACCTCAGTCTACTATCGTTTCTGCCGATCCCAAGTGGACTCTGCTTCAGTCCATGCAAGCACAGCTTTCGGACTTGATGCGTGAGTGTCGGGCTGAGAGTGTTGCACCTCCGCCTCCGCCTACACTCCCTCCGCCTGTTCTCGCTCCGCCTGCGCTCGCCCCGCCTGCGCTCGCTCCGCCTGGTCGTAGCACCATCTGCCAGGCGTACGATGTTGAACCACTTTCTGAGTTCGCTGTTCCCAGTGGTGTTCAGCCTCAGCCTTCGTTAAGGCAACCTTTTCTTTGGGATCAGGAGGGTTATTCCACTCTTCCTCCGCCTCCCCTTGCTGCTCCACCAGTGGTGCAACTCTCGGTTGGGGTACAACAACCTCTCCCGTCCATGAGTCAGTCTGCTCAGCCATCGCTGCAGCGAGCTCAACCCTCCTCAAGGCAAGCTCCTCTACACCCTGGACTTGCGCCTCAGGAGCCTCAGCTTGCGAGAACTTTACCTTGTTCTGCGCAGCCTCAACCTCATCATGCTCCGCTCATCTCACAGGAACAGGAACGTGCTACTCCGCCTCCGTCCTCAGCTCAGCAAGCGCAATCCTTGGGTTCAACCTCTCTTGCTAGGAGTCAACCTCCTTCACCCATGCGCCTTCCTTCTGCTTCGTCTGTTGTTCAGCCTTTGCAGTCTGAGCCTCAGGTTTTCCCTCAACAGTTACTGGAAGAGGAAACCACTGTTATTGTTCCTACCCGTTCTGACCCTGCGGTTCAGCATTCTTGTCCGATCTCTTCGCTACACTCTGGTGATGAGGTGTCGGATGATGAGGAGGCTCACCTTGATCCCTCATCAGACGTGGACGAATCCAAGCTTTCTCCACAGTCTATTGATTTTCGTAAGGTCTTGGCTCTACTCAGGGAGATTTACCCAGACCACTTTGTCTCTGCTATTCCCCGCTCTCCGCCATCTGAGTTTTCGCTGGGCGTACAACAAGCTAAGTCCTCCTATACTAAGCTTGTCCTAGCTAGATCCTCTAAGAGGGCTTTAAGGATCTTAGGGGAGTGGCTGCAGTCTAAACAACACCTTGGCAAGACTTCCTTCATGTTCCCTCCAACGAAGCTCACTTCGAAAGCGAGCGTTTGGTATGCCACAGGGGAAGCACCAGGCTTGGGAGTACCTGCCTCTGCCCAGGCTGACTTCTCAAGTCTGGTGGACTCGCCTCGGAGAACTGCTATGAGACGCTCGAAGGTTTGTTGGACCTTCTCAGACCTGGATCACTTACTGAAAGGGATGTTCAGAGCATTTGAAATGTTCAACTTTCTCGACTGGTGCCTGGGGGCCCTCAGCAAGAAAACCTCTCCTGCGGACAAAGATTCTGCCATGCTATTAATGTCCTGCATGGATAAGGCCATCAGAGATGGATCGGGCGAGCTAGCGTCGTTGTTTGTATCAGGGGTGTTGAAGAAAAGGGAACAATTGTGTACCTTCCTTTCCGCCAGCATTACACCTTGCCAACGGTCACAACTCCTTTTTGCTCCGCTCTCGAAGTTCCTCTTTCCCGAAGAGCTAGTTAAGGACTTGTCTGCTGCCCTGATACAAAAGGATACGCACGATCTTGTAGCCTCATCGGCTCGTAAGTCTAAGGTTGCCACCTCAGTCCCCAAGACTTATCGCTCCCCAGTGGCTGATACCCCTGCTACGAGGTTCATACCGCCCTTTCGTGGTAGAGCCCCCAGCCGAGGAAGCTCCCGTCCAGACTCTCACAGGAGCAAGTCTAGGAAAGGATCCAGGACATCTAAGGGAAAGAACTGACTCTCCGTTTCTCCAGACAACAGTAGGAGCCAGACTCAAGTTCTTCTGGCGAGCCTGGGAGAAGAGAGGTGCAGACGCACAGTCTGTCAGTTGGCTGAGGAACGGTTACAGGATTCCATTCTGCCTCAAACCACCTCTGACCACATCGCCCATCAACCTCTCTCCCAACTACAAAGAAGAGGACAAGAGGCTAGCATTACAACAGGAGGTGTCGCTACTTGTGCAGAAGAAGGCAGTGGTTATAGTCCGGGACCATCAATCCCCGGGCTTCTACAACCGTCTCTTTCTTGTGGCCAAGAAGACAGGAGGTTGGAGACCGGTGCTGGACGTCAGCTCTCTCAATGAGTATGTCACCAAGCAGACGTTCACGATGGAGACGACCAAGTCGGTCTTAGCAGCGGTCAGACAGGAGGACTGGATGGTCTCGTTGGACTTGAAAGATGCATACTTTCACGTTCCCATTCATCCAGACTCCCAACCTTTCCTGAGATTCGTTTTCGGAAAGGTTGTCTATCAGTTCCAAGCCCTGTGTTTTGGCCTAAGCACAGCTCCTATGGTCTTTACTCATCTGATGAGGAATGTAGCAAAATTCCTACACTTGTCGAACATCAGAGCCTCCCTCTACCTAGACGACTGGCTGTTGTGAGCCTCCACGAGTCGTCGTTGTCTGGAGAACCTCAATTGGACTTTAGACTTAATCAGAGACCTAGGTCTATTAGTCAATATAGAGAAATCTCAACTCATTCCCTCCCAATCCATTGTGTACCTGGGAATGGAGATTCGGAGTCAGGATTTTCGGGCTTTTCCATCGGCCCCCAGGATAAGCCAAGCCCTAGAGTGCATCATGAGCATGCTGAAGAGGAGCAATTGCTCAGTGAGACAGTGGATGAGTCTCACAGGGACCCTCTCATCACTGGCCCTGTTTGTCGAGCTAGGAAGACTCCACCTCCGCCCTCTTCAATTCCATCTTGCAGCTCATTGGGACAAGGGCTCGACTCTAGAAGCAGTCTCTATCCCTATCAACCAAGAGATGAAGACCACTCTCCTGTGGTGGAAGCACAATCTCCTTCTCAAGGAGGGTCTATCATTGGCCATTCAGACCCCCAATCTTCATCTCTTCTCAGATGCATCGGACTCGGGCTGGGGTGCAACCTTGGACGGACGGGAATGCTCGGGAGTGTGGAACGAGGAACAAGGATTACTCCACATCAACTGCAAGGAACTGCTAGCAGTTCATCTAGCCCTGTTGAACTTCAAGTCCCTCCTGCTAGGCAAAGTGGTGGAGGTGAACTCAGACAACACCACAGCCTTGGCTTACATCTCCAAGCAAGGAGGGACCCATTCGAGGAGCCTTTACGAGATCGCAAGGGACCTCCTCATTTGGTCAAGAGGTCTAAACCTCACTCTGGTCACGAGGTTCATCCAGGGCGATATGAATGTTTCAGCGGATCGCCTAAGCAGAAGGAATCAGGTCATTCCCACGGAATGGACCCTCCACAAGAGTGTGTGCAACAGACTTTGGACCTTGTGGGGTCAACCTACCATAGATCTGTTTGCCACCTCCATAACCAAGAGACTTCCGCTGTATTGTTCCCCTGTTCCAGACCCTGCAGCAGTTCATGTGGATGCTTTTCTTCTGAACTGGTCCCATCTCGACCTGTACGCATTCCCTCCGTTCAAGATAATAAACAAAGTTCTGCAGAAATTCGTCTCGCACGAAGGGACACGGCTGACGCTGGTTGCTCCCCTTTGGCCTGCAAGAGAATGGTTCACAGAGGTACTTCAATGGCTAGTCGACTTCCCCAGGACTCTACCTCTAAGAGTGGACCTTCTACGTCAACCTCACGTAGACAGGTTGCACCCAAACCTCCACGCTCTTCGGCTGACTGCCTTCAGACTGTCGAAAGATTCGCTAGAGCTAGAGGCTTTTCGAAGGAGGCAGCCAGTGCGATTGCCAGAGCTAGAAGAGTTTCCACTCGTAGAGTCTACCAGTCTAAGTGGGAGGTCTTCCGAAGCTGGTGTAGAGCCAATTCAATATCCTCTACCAATACCTCTGTGATCCAAATAGCTGACTTCCTTCTACATCTTAGGAATGAGAGATCCCTTTCAGCACCTACGATTAAAGGATATAGGAGCATGTTGGCTTCAGTTCTCCGCCACAGAGGTTTGGACCTGTCTTCCAACAAGGACCTTCAAGACATTCTCAAGTCTTTTGAGACGTCTAAAGAACGTCGTCTTTCCACTCCAGGCTGGAATCTAGACGTAGTCTTAAGGTTCCTTATGACATCTAGGTTCGAACCTCTCCAGTCAGCTTCCTTCAAGGACCTTACCCTCAAGACTCTTTTTCTCGTTTGCCTTGCAACAGCTAAGAGAGTCAGTGAGGTTCATGCCTTCAGCAAGAACATTGGTTTCACAACCGAATCTGCAACATGTTCTTTTCAGCTTGGATTCCTAGCAAAGAACGAGCTTCCTTCACGTCCTTGGCCTAGATCGTTCGAAATACCTAGCCTCTCCAACATGGTAGGTAACGAACTAGAGAGAGTTCTTTGCCCTGTCAGAGCTCTCAAATATTATCTTAAGAGGTCTAAACCTATTCGAGGACAGTCAGAAGCCTTATGGTGTGCCATCAAGAAACCCTCGAGACCCATGTCCAAGAATGGGCTTTCGTATTATATAAGGCTTCTGATCAGAGAAGCACATTCTCACTTAAAGGAGGAAGACCTTGCATTGCTGAAGGTAAGGACCCACGAAGTAAGAGCTGTAGCTACTTCGATGGCCTTTAATAAAAACCGTTCTCTGCAGAGCATAATGGATGCAACCTATTGGAGGAGCAAGTCAGTGTTTGCATCATTTTATCTGAAAGATGTCCAGTCTCTTTACGAGAACTGCTACACCCTGGGACCATTCGTAGCAGCGAGTGCAGTAGTAGGTGAGGGCTCAGCCACTACATTCCCTTAATCCCATAACCTTTTTTAACCTTTCTCTTGAATACTTTTATTGTTGTTTTTATGGTTGTTACGGTAGGCTAAGAAGCCTTCCGCATCCTTGGATTTGGCGGGTGGTCTATTCATTCTTGAGAAGCGCCTGGGTTAAAGGTTTGGTAGAGGTCCTTTAGTAGGGGTTGCAACCCCGTGTACTTTGGCACCTTTGGGTTGATTCAGCCTCCAAGAGGAACGCTGCGCTCAGTAAGGAAGACGAACTTTAAATAAAGAGGCAGAGTAACGGTTCTATTCGACTTCCTTACCAGGTACTTATTATTTCATTGTTATTTGAGATAACTGTTATATGAAATATGGCATACTTAGCTATCCTTTAATCTTGTACACTGGTTTTCACCCACCTCCCTGGGTGTGAATCAGCTACATGATTATCGGGTAAGTTTAATATTGAAAAATGTTATTTTTATTAATAAAATAAATTTTTGAATATACTTACCCGATAATCATGATTTAATCGACCCTCCCTTCCTCCCCAGAGAGAACCAGTGGACCGAGGAATAATTGAGGAGGTGTCAACAAGAAGTACTTGAGTACCTTGCCACAGGTGGCGCTGGTAAGTACACCCCCTTCTAGTATTGTGATAGCTGGCGTATCCCTCCATAGAATTCTGTCGGGCAACGGAGTTGACAGCTACATGATTATCGGGTAAGTATATTCAAAAATTTATTTTATTAATAAAAATAACATATTTAATAGTGGTTATTACTTTCAGCGTAGCTGAAATGACGAGCCATTAGAATTTTAACGAGGGTTTACTACCCAACCGCTAGTTAGCGGGGCGTAGGGAGGGTAGCTTGCAATCCCCCCCTCACACACCTGTGCTTAAGCTCACTTTGCTCTCGGCTCGGGTGGTAGTCGGACGTGTCCGCTCTCACCCTCGCCTCTCTGACAGCCATTAATGTCTTTTTGCTTTCTCTTCTACAGGTTTGAGTGTGAAGTTGGCCTCTGTGATCATGCGCAAATGTCCTGGATTACCCGACCGCCCTTGTGGTACAATTATGTCGGCGGTCGAGACGGACCCTCACACCCTTTGTCCTTACTGTAGGGGCCAACGGTGTGATTGTAGTAATAAGTTTGGTGAGTGTAGGGAGTGGTCTGCCTCCCAGTGGGAGAGGTTTTCTCGGTGACGGAAGAAGTCTAGGCGGGATATTTCTCCTTCGAAGATTTCTTTGAAAGGAGAAAATCCCAAGGACTCTTCCGTTGCCCAAACCTCCTCCGAAGCTACCACTCGATCGGTTTCTCTCGAGAGACCGTTGAGTGGTAGCGTAGACCGTGGTTCTGTTTCCCGACCTCGGGGTTCGTGAAATGGCGTTGCCTCCCCTAGCGAGGCAGCTCCACCTCTTCCCCCGGGGGAGGATTTAAATGTTAATGTAACTGATTTATTACAGCTTTGGTCTTCCTTGGGGCCCGAAGGTTCGCCCTCCAAGGAAGCCTTGTTTGACATCATCCGGTTGGGTGCCGCTGTCAAGCAATCGCCGACTTTGGCAGAGGTTGATCCTCTGTCTATCGTCGACGTTGGGGTGGCAGAGATATCCGATGCGGTATCACCTAATACCTCTGCAACTTATCAACCCGCAGTAGCTGAAGGCTTAGTTTCTCCCGTTCCTGCTCAACCTACAAGGGAGGAACTAAGTCCGACAGTCTCTCCTGCCGGTGATTCTCTCCCTCGGGGGAGTTCACTCACAGAGACTCCTCTTTGGAGGACTGATGATGGTTAGCCTGCTGACCCAACGGCCCTCAGAGGGCGCATACGTCGGAAAGCTCCCCTTCCTCTTCGCCGGAGAGGCCTTCCTTCACCTTATAAGTCGGTGAGGAGGGGCCTCTTCGGTTCCTCATCATCGTTGCAGCCCGCCGCAGAGGAGCCTCGTCATCGATCTCCGACTGTTCCTGCTACAACCCCGGACCTCTCTGCGGATCGTTCGCGGTCCCCTTCGGTGGAAGGTCGTCCTTACAAAGGGCACGCCGACCTTCCTCCCGTCAGACCTGCCGTCGTCGTTCCTGGCTGCTGATACGCTTTGGGCGACAACTAAACCTGTTTTTATAAAACAGGCAACAGTCCCTTCGGGGCAACAAGGGTATGCGCGCAAATTTGCGCACACGTCCCTTACGCGCCATGCCAAGCATACGCGCCAACGTTCTCCTGACCTCATTGAGGTTTCGGAGATAGCGCGTCAGCGGTCTCCTGCTGTTGCTGATATAGCGCGCCAGCGCGCACCTGCCGATGTTCCTGTTAAAGCGCGCCAGCTCTCACCTGCTCCCCAGCACGCCAGCTCTCACCTGCTCCCCAGCGCGCCACTGCGCGCCCACGATCTTCGGATCTGGGCGCAGTAGAGAAGCGTAAGACTTCCCCTACTTGCCAGCGCGCCATCAGCTTTCACCTGCGCGCCATCCCTCGCCAGCGCGCAGTCACCTACACGCTCCCACAAGGATGCGCGCGCCCACGCCCATCTCCCACAGCAGTGATGCATCGCCAGCCTGATGTGCGCCCACAAGAGGCGCACCAACGTGCGCAGGTTCCAGCTGCGCGCCCATGCACAAGAGATATCTCTCCTGCGCGCATGCGCCCAACGACATCTTCTAGAGAGCACGATCCCTCGCCCGGACGGGCTCTTCATCCTGATACTGCATGCCCGCGCGCACGAACATTCACCCTCACGCGCGCGCGCTCCAAGACAGTACTGAAGTACTCGTCAAGACTTAGACCGGAGCCAGCCAGTCACTCGGAGAACGTCCGCGAGTCTCCCCAAGAAGGGCCTTTGGGGACAGGAGACTTCGCTGCTAGTCCTTCAGGAGGAGAGCTGCAGGAGTCAGAACATGCATTTTGGCAGGTTCTGACCCTTATGAGGACTCTCAATGGGTTTGCTGACCCAGAGATTCCTCCTCGAGAGGGCAAAGACACGGTCTTGGACCGAGTGTTTGAGACTCAAAATCCCTCTAAGGCCAGTGCAGCTCTGCCCTGGTCTCAAGGGGTTAAGAGTATCAGGGACAAGATCGCAGTCCAGCTCTCCGAGCTAGCCTCCTCCAGCCGATCCAGTGCCGGCAACAAGCTTCTCCCACCTCCTCATGTACAGCAGAGGAGGTACTTCGAGATCTTAGAGGAGCCATGTTTAGCTCTTCCCTTCACCATTCTTTGGAAGAGCTTACCAGGGGAGTCCCTCTTGAGAGACTCTCCAACCGGCAGGTCTCATTCTCGGCAACTGAGATCCTTAATCAGGAGAAGGTTGCGAAGTGTGCCATGCAGGCCACTTCGTGGCTGGATATCTGGTTAGGGACCTTAGGTATCCTGATACGTTCGGAGGATTTATCCAAAGAACGTACCAGGAAAGCTATGGAGACCTTTCTACTCTCAGGCACTCGCACGATCGAATTTCTGAACTTGTGGGCAAACACCATCCTGAAACGTCGGGATGTGGTGTCTGAGAGGTTCCATCAGAAGGTCCCCAGCACCGAGGTAAGCAGGCTCAGGCATTCTTTCATGATGGGAATAAATCTGTTTGAGCCTAAGGACATATAGCATGCCGCTGAGAGGTGGAGGAAGTCCCACCAGGATTCCCTCCTACATAGGACTTTGACATCCAAGCCCTATAAGCCTCCAGCACCCCAGCAGCCCCGTCCTACCAAGACCACGAAACCGACAACGGCAGCGAAGACAGTGGTGTCTAAGCCCTTTCCTGTCAAGGACAGGAAAGGCAAGAAGCCCTCCAGGGGAGGGAAGAATCCTAGAGGGAGCAGCTGAGGCCGCAAATGCTAGGATTGGCAGTCCCCCTGCATGCCCACCAGTGGGGGAATGCCTTCAAAGTTGCGCAGACAGGTGGCAGCAACTCGGGGCCGATTCCTGGACGATTTCCATAATCAGTCAGGGATATCGCGTCCCGTTCACAACATCTCTACCTCCCCTGACGACGAATCCAGTGTCA
This sequence comes from Palaemon carinicauda, assembly GCF_036898095.1. NCBI lineage: Eukaryota > Metazoa > Arthropoda > Malacostraca > Decapoda > Palaemonidae > Palaemon > Palaemon carinicauda. The sequence goes on along the minus strand of NW_027168926.1, from coordinate 263,025 downwards.
TTGAGCTCCTTTGCCATGGGATCAGCAAGGGGGCAGGCCCTTCGGGCAGAAGTCCAGACCATGTTGAAGAAGGGCACTCTCCAGGAGGTCCTCGACGGGTCCCTAGGCTTCTTCAGTCGACTCTTTCTTGTAAAGAAGGCGTCTGGAGGCTGGAGACCAGTCATCGACCTCTCGGCTCTGAACAAGTTTTTCAAGCGAACTCCATTCAGCATGGAGACCAAAGACACGGTCAGACTTGCAGTGAGACCTCAAGACTTCATGTGCACACTGGATCTGAAGGACGCGTACTTCCAGATCCCAATCCATCCGTCTTCAAGGAAGTACTTAAGATTCAGCCTAGACAACAAGGAGTACCAGTTCAAGGTGCTGTGTTTCGGTCTCTCCACAGCACCAAAGGTTTTCACCAGAGTGTTCACCCTAATATCGTGGGCACACAGGATCGGCATCCGTCTCCTCCGTTATCTGGACGACTGGCTGATCCTAGCAGACTCGGAGTCATCCCTTCTTCGACATCGAGACAAACTTCTGGGACTTTGCCAGGATCCGGGGATCATGGTAAATCTTGAGAAGTTCTCTCTGCTTCCCACTCAAAGACTGGTTTATCTAGGCATGATTATAGACACCAATCTCCACAAAGCCTTCCCATCAGACGACAAGATAGCCAGGCTGAGGAAGGTCTCAAGCCCTTTTCTCAGACGAGAAGAGCTTCCAGCCCAATCGTGGTTACGTCTCCTCGGTCACCTCTCATCTTTGGCTCGTCTAGTTCCCAACGGTCGCCTCAGGATGAGATCCCTCCAGTGGTGACTCAAGTCCCGTTGGAACAAGGTTACGATTCCCCGGACGTCATGATCCCTATGGGACCTGCGGAACGGACGGACCTTCAGTGGTGGGTGACAGACGAGAACCTACGAAGAGGAGTGGACCTTCTCGTCCTCCCCCCGGATTTGATGCTGTTTTCGGATGCCTCAAAGAAAGGGTGGGGGGCCCACGTTCTACACCACAGGACCTCAGGCCTGTGGTCAGAATCAGAAAAGTGCCTCCACATAAATCTTCTAGAGATGAAGGTCGTTTTCTTGGCCCTTCAGCAGTTCCAACAATACCTGGCGGGTCACTCTGTGGTGGTGATGAGTGACTTACATCAACAAGCAAGGAGGTACCTTTTCGAAGCAGCTATCCCATCTTGCAGTAGAGATACTGAGGTGGACCGAAGTCCACTCGATTCCACTATCGGCACGCTTCATTCCAGGCAAGAGGAATGTGCTCGCCGACAATCTGAGTATCGAGTGGTCTTTGGATAATCTAGTAGCTAACAAAGTCCTGACTTTGTGGGGTTCCCCGACTGTGGATCTGTTCGCAACAGCTCTGAACTTCAAGCTTCCACTGTACTGCTCCCCAGTCCCGGATCCCAAGGCGCTGTGGCAAGATGCCTTCCAACAACGGTGGGACAACATCGACGTTTACGCCTTTAGCCCGTTCTGTCTGATGAGGAGGGTGCTCAACAAGACCAGAATATCGGTCAATCTTTCAATGAGTACAATTTAACCATAAAAGAAACACTTTCTGGTACAACTCAGGAACATAAATGGTGGTCTACCCTTAAATCTGCACTCTTTGGTGTAGATGCAACAGTTCCTCCTTTACTTAAACCAGATGGCTCAGTCACTCACTGTCCAAAGGAAAAAGCAACCCTTTTGGCTGATGTTTTTGACAGTAAACAGAGTAATGGAAAACTTGAACTTCCTCATTCCTGTTTTCCTGAGGCTAAACTAACTAGTTTAGCTTTTCGATCTCGTGAGATTAAAGCTCTGTTGATGGACCTTGATGCTTATGGAGGTGTAGACCCAAATGGTATTTTCCTTTGTTTTTTATAAAGACAGCAGATTTCTTAGCTCCAAAGTTATCTGTTATTTTGCGCAAGTTAGCAAGAAGAGGAGCTTTTAGCACTAGTTGGAGAATTGGTAATGTTACTCCTCTATGTAAATGTGTTTGTGGTAGCTCAAGTCCCACTGATTACCGCCCAATTTCCATAACTCCCATATTATCTAAAGTTTTTGAACGTCTTCTGGCAAAACGTCTTAATAGGTTTGCTGAAGGTAATCATCTACTCCCTAGTTTGCAATTTGGTTTTCGTAAAGGCCTTGGAGCATGTGATGCCCTTCTTACAATCTCCAATGCTGTACAGAAATCCCTTGATTGTGGTCGGGAAGTTCGTATGATTGGCCTTGATTTTAGTGCTGCCTTTGACCGTGTTAATCATGAGGCCCTTGTTTTCAAACTGAAACAGTTGGGAGTGGGTGGGTCGTTTCTTAGCATTATTATTGATTTTTTAAGTAATAGATCTCAAAGAGTTGTTGTTGATGGGCACCATAGTGATTATAGGAATGTGATATCCGGTGTTCCACAGGGTAGTGTTCTTGGCCCATTACTTTTTATACTATATACACATGACATGTGGTTTGGCCTAGAAAACAAGCTTGTTGCATATGCAGATGATGCTACTCTGTTTGCATCAATTCCATCCCCTGAATGTAGATCTAGGGTTGGTGAATCCCTTAATAGAGATTTAGCTAGAATTAGTGCATGGTGCAAATTATGGGGTATGAAGTTGAATCCTAACAAAACTCAAAGTATGATTGTAAGTAGGTCAAGGACGGTGGTTCCTCAACATCCGGATCTCAGTATTGATAATGTTTCTTTAAATATGTATGACTCTTTCAAAATTTTAGGTGTGATTCTCGACAGTAAATTTACTTTTGAGAAACATATAAGGTCTGTGTCTTCTTCAATTTCACAAAAAATAGGCTTATTGAGAAAGTCTTTCAAGATTTTCGGTGATCAATCTATTCTGAACAAGTGTTTTAATTCTTTCATTCTACCTTGTTTTGAGTATTGTTCTCCTGTCTGGTGTTCAGCTGCTGATTCTCATCTTAATTTGTTGGACAGAAACTTACGGTCTATTAAATTTCTTATTCCTGATCTAGATATTAATCTCTGGCACCGTCGATCAATTAGTTCATTATGCATGTTGCATAAGATTTTTCACAACTCTGACCATCCTTTACATTCAGATCTCCCTAGACAATTCTATCCTGTTCGTAATACTAGGCAGGCAGTTAATTCTAATAGCCAGGCCTTCTCCATCACGAGGCTCAATACTACGCAGTACTCTAGAAGTTTTATTCCAGCTGTGACCAAGTTGTGGAATGATCTTCCTAATCGGGTGGTTGAATCAGTAGAACTTCAAAAGTTCAAAGTTGGAGCAAATGCTTTTTTGTTGACCAGGCGGACATAGTCTTTTTATAGTTTATTTATGACATAATTGTTTTTGATGATGTTGATAGTTTATTATATGACATGTCTGTTTTGACGTTGTTTCTTATTTTAGAATGATTTATTGTTAAATTGTTCTCTTCATTTATTTATTTCCTTATTTCCTTTCCTCACTGGGCTATTTTTCCCTGTTGGAGCCCCTGGGCTTATAGCATCTTGCTTTTCCAACTAGGGTTGTAGCTTGGATAGTAATAATAATAATAATAATGACCCTCATAGCTCCGCTATGGCATCACGCGGAATGGTTTCCGGACCTTCTTCAACTCCTAACGGAACTACTGAGAGAACTCCCTCCACGACACGATCTACTCAGACAACCACATGCCAACATCTTCCACAAAGCCGTAGCTTCGTTACAACTTCACGCCTGGAGACTATCCAGCATCTCCTCGCTGAGAGAGGATTTTCGCAACAAGTTGCGATCAGGATGTCTGGACATCTGCGAAAGTCATCCGCAGCTGTCTACCAGGCAAAGTGGAAAGTCTTCTGTGGTTGGTGTCGTGGATGGGGTATCTCTCCACTCGATGCCACTATTCCAACAATAGCGGAGTTCCTCGTGTATGTGCGGGAAGAAATGCGCCTTTCAGTCTCGGCGGTGAAAGGCTATCGCTCAGCATTAAGTCTAGCCATCAGGCTCAAAGGAATGGACATTTCTTCTTCGCTGGAACTTTCCCTACTCGTACGAAGTTACGAACTTACCTGCCCTCAGTCGGAAGCGAGACCTCCTTCATGGAACGTGGTTCTAGTTCTCAGGTCTCTTAAGAGACCTCCCTATGAACCATTATGCCAGGCTTCAGACGCCACCTAACTTGGAATACGGTTTTCCTCCTAGCTTTGGCTTCAGCCAAGCGTGTTAGTGAACTTCATGGTCTCTCGTACGACATCGCCCATTCAAGGGGATGGGGGGAGGTAACGTTCAGATTCGTCCCTGAGTTTATTGGTAAGGCTCAGAATCCAGGAGTAGCGGACCCTCGGTTCGACTCCTTCCAGATTTCGAGTCTCCGTTCCGTAACAAATAACCCAGACCATCTCCTACTATGCCCAGTAAGGAGTTTGAGGCTATACAGTATCTCAAAAGAACGGCTGCAGTCCGTCCTCAGGTGCCAGCATTATTTGTTAGCACAGGGAGGACTAAGAGGAGGGTCACCAAGAACACCATCTCGGCATGGATTCATAGGGTGATTCATCTGTCCCTGAATCCAGACCCTCCTCCGTCACGTCGCCTTAGAGCACATGATGTCAGGGGCGTAGCTACGTCTCTGGCCTTCAAAAAGAATTTCTCAGTGACGCAGGTTCTTCAAGCTGGGGTGTGGAAGCGTCAGACAATGTTCACAGCCCACTACCTGCAAGACGTGACCCACAGGAAGCTCGATACGTTCTCTATCGGCCCTGTGGTAGCTGCACAACAGCTGGTTCAAAACCTCAAGCTCCTTATTGGACAAGTAGCAGAAGGTTGAGGGCATTATTACCCGGTTTTAGTCTGCATGAATGAAAAGGTTTGTCTGGCCCTTATTCTTTTCTTCATCTTCCCCTCTCTTGGGGAAAGCAGCATCCTGGGTTCTCTGCATAGCTGACCTCAAACCACTGCAGGTAAACCATGTTTCCTTGTGTTCCTAGTATTAAGCTAAAACTGTCACATCCCCATACCCTGACAAGGTGGTATTGGGAGAGTCCTAGCCTAAAGTTTCCATCTAAAGAACTTCAGGTCAACTTCCTAGGACGAGTCACACTTCATTATACCTTCACACACAGCTTGCGTAGGCCGTAGTCCTTGCGTAGCAAGGTTCTAGCGAGGTGCAGGGACTCCTTATTTTTAGCCCCTGGGCAAAACCAAAAAGCCAGTACTGGCTGGGATGTCCACCCTTCCTAATGGGTGAGTCACCCCTATTAAATAGCGTGGTTTGTATGTCAGTTACGGAACAAATGACAAATTCGTAGATCATTTGTATTTTTCCTAACTATACAAACCTTAGCTATTTAATCAAACTTGCCCGCCAGCCCTATCCCCCTTGAAGTCCTACCTCCAAGCAAAGTGAGCTCAAGCACAGGTGTGTGTGAGGGGGGGTTAGCAAGCTACCCTCCCCTACCCCTGCTAACTAGCGATGGGGTAGTAAACCCTCGTTAAAATTCTAATGTCTCGTCATTTCAGCTACGCCGAAAGTAATACCCCTATTAAATAGCTAAGGTTTGTATAGTTAGGAAAAATACAAATTATCTACGAATTTGTCATACTTACCTGGATGATTTATCTAGCCCCACCACTCTTCACCATAATCTGTCAGGCACAATCGATTTTCAAAAGGGGGGGGGGGGGGGCGGATAGTTCGAGGGGCAGTGTTCCCAACTGGGGACAGAATAGGAGGCAGCGCGGTTGCCAATATGGTTAAATTTTTGAGGTGTTTTTTTAAATTTAGGGCTAGATGAATTATCCTAGTGAGTGTATTTTATGATAGAAATAGCATAGTTTTCAAAATTCTTTTTATGTATCTAAGCTTTCATAAACTACTCTTGTTTTTATCACTGAAATAATTAAAATCTAAAAAACAAATGTAATTGTATAAGCCACAGAAACTTGTGGTATACAGTACAGTGGTTAGGGTGCTATCACTGAACTTTGATATGACGAGGTATTACTGCATTGTCGAACAGAAGCACAAGCAAAGCCTTGGGACTGGTTTCCTTAGATTTTGGATTCCCCAATTAAGATTATCAATATTTGTCTTCCCTCTTCAAGGCTCACTGCCCCTTTATTGGTCATGGTATTCTATCCCTAAGTCAACTGATTAGAAGATAAGCTTCAAGTGAAATTGAAACTAAAATGGAAAATCTAAATACCAAAGAACTTAATGAAAGTTTTACATGTAGAGGAAAATAGCATGAAAGCAGTATAACGGACAAATTTATTTTTCCAGGTCTGACAATGATGAGCCAAGCACGGAGAGCAGTCCCCCGCCCGTCTGCTGTCGTTCGGGCAATGTGCTCGACTTCGAGCAAAGGCTACTCCTTTGAAACGCTGGCGGTGACGTCGCCGAGGGAGAACGTCTATCACGTGGAGATGAATCGGCCGGATAAACTGAATGCCATGAACTCGACCCTTTGGAAGTAGGTGTAGGGCGGTGGAGATGTTGAGTGGATACTGCTATCCCTCAGCCTGTACTACATTGCCCTTTAGCCGTGTCCCACCAAACTTTATCTTTTTTTTTGTGTGTGTGTAAAAGTTTTAATCTCTTATTAAACATGAAAAAGAAATGAAAAGTACTGTAAAATGGAGTGCCTAATCTATAAAGAGACTTATATCACAAACTAGAAACTGGTAAAATGTAGGTGAGGTACTCTCTCTCTCTCTCTCTCTCTCTCTCTCTCTCTCTCTCTCTCTCTCTCTCTCTCTCTCTCTCTCTCTCAATTCAGTTCTCTTTATCTGATGATTTTCATTTTGCAGGGACATTGGCGCTGGCTTCAGCCAACTCGCTGTTGACCCAGATTGCAGGGCGGTGGTACTTAGCGGCTCTGGGCGCTCTTCACAAGCGGTCTCGACATGTCTGACCTGGGAGACATGGTCGGTGTCGTCATGAGCGATGACGACGTGGCCCGGAAATGCCGCAAGCTCCTCGCCATAATTCAGGAATTCCAGGATTCGTTCACGACGATTGAGAAAGTAAGTGAGCCTTTGGATCGACGACGAGGTAGGTAACGGCAGGTTGGCGAGGGAGAGCCACCTACCTGGGGGGGTGAGTCATAGGACTTTCTTCTTACTCAAGTTTGTTATAAGTTTTTTCATACATGTAATAGAAACCTGAGACCTCTAATAGGAGTGTGACCTCAGTTGCCCCGCCCACCCGACCTGTGGAACAATCTCTACTTTGACTTCGGCTGCAGTGTTGTACTGCTTTGGTTGGTTAACACTTTCTTGTTCATAGGGAAATACAAACCATCGCTCTTTATTATAGGGGATGATAAAAGTGTAACCTGAAACATAGCAGTTAAAAACAAGTAGTTAATTACCTGTCGGCAGCCGGGAGGCAATTGCCCCCCTGCCGGCTCACAGCTACTCACTTTGATTTCAGCTTAGGGAGAGTATAGACATATGCTCATGGTGTGGAACTTTTGGAAGATTTTTTTAATCTTTATTTTTGCTTTCTCTTTTCACGATTGCTTCTGTTTAGGTCTGGTATGCGGACATGCCCAGGAGTATCGCCGAAGATCTTCGGTACTTTTATAAATGGGGCGAGATAGATCCTCATACAGTTGCTGGTCTTGCAGATGCCACAGCTGTACGGAGGACTCCCCTTGTGTTGAGTGTAGGGAATGTCTGCCTTCCGAGTGGGTGAAGTTTGACAGGAGGAAGATGAAGAAGCCTAACAGGGATTCCTCACCTTTGAGGTCCTCCTCGAAGTCAAAGAAATTCAGGCTTTCATTTTCTTCACCTAAAACTTAACATTCTGACTTTTTTTACTAGTCTCTTTTGGGCTACCACTCGATTAAGACTGGCAAGAGGGTGTTGGCGTCCCTAATGAAACGGAGGATCCTCCTCCTCAGGAGGAGTCTGCTATTTCTCTTTCACAGAAGGCTGATCCTATTGGCTAGCGTTGGGCATTCAGGGATCCCTGTCGGAAGATAACCTTCAGTGGTTCCTGGATTCTAAATGACCTGCACAGGATATCATGCCTTTGCAGGAACAGCTGTTAGTTGTCCCCCTCCGGCAGATGACGCTACAGAGAAATTTCTTCCTCTTCCTCTTCAGTCTCCAACGTTCCAGAAGGCTTCGACAACAGCAGCCGACGCTCATCCTTTTGCATCGAATCTCATCAAATTCCATGCGAGTCTTCCTCTTTGGAAGGTGACCGCATGCCGTCTCATCTTCCTTTTAGACCTTCGCCTTCATCCAGAACTTCGAGACGGACGTTCAGGCCTTTTTCCAGTGCAATCCAGTCTTCATTCTTCATCACGTTTCGCTCGGGTTTCGTTTTCACGCTCCGTAAGGCACTACAGATGCTCTTCTTTGGTAGAGGAGGAAAGTTTCCCCTCGTGCTATCCATTCATGTTCCAACCATGGTGATCACTCCCCATCTAAGGAAGACGATGATAGGCAATGACCTTCCAGGTGTTCACCAAGCCCTCCATCAGGAAGAGGTAGTAGAGAGAAGATCCTGTTGAACCCTGCTTTGCGAAAGCAAGTGCCCCTCCTCGTTCGAATGTTTGCTGTTTGCCCATCACTCCTCAGGACCTGTCAGCCCTCTCAAAAGTCAACATCTCGGCTTCAGGAGTTGGGTTCAAACATCGGTCCCATTTTAGACTGGGTGATCCTCTTACACTCTTTTCATCACCCACGACCAAGAGCAGCTACATCCACGGGATGTACGGCTTAGATGACATTCTTTGGTCTCCACTGAAAGGTAGGAAGGCCTACATAGATCTTGTGTCATGCCCCCTTCCAATGCTAAATCTCCTCTGGAACTCCTGTGGTCAACCTTGGCCAGGGATGTTTTGGAAAAGGATGAGAATCAGGTAGCAGGGGAGAAAGACTGGTAAGTCTTCTCGTTTGGTCCCTATCTCCATTACCATAGCCATTAGCTCTTGACCCCCAGATTGCCGTCATTACTCCGGGCTGCTCTTCGAAAGGTTTCTTTTCCGCCGTCGTAGGCACTTGCAATGGAAGTCATTGCAATGAACACCCTTCAAGCCACTTCCTGGTTTGATCACTGGTGTGGTGCAGTTGGTTACCTCGCAGACATGGGGGACTTAGTTAACCCGGGAAAGAAGCCTGTGTTGAAAGGTATTGTTTTGCGAGATGCTAGGACGGTCAAGTACTACATCTTATGCACCAGGCCACCGACCAGTGGACAAACTGAGTGCTAAAACGCTGTGAGTCCATGACTTCCAGGATGCATAAGCATATCGGTTGATGGGAGAAGCTGGATCTTCTAAACGCCTCCTTGAAGACGATCGCTTTTTCCTCCAGAGGACAACTCAGCAACAACAAAGGACTGGAGACAGGGAACACATGACTCGTAAATGCAGAGGGCTGTATTCCTATTTGGCACCACAGTCATCCACCTCAGGACAATTGAAGCCATAGGGTCAGTCCTCTCAGTCCTCAAAGAAAGGAGGTCTCCAGTCTCAACCCATCCTCGAGGAGCTCTCTCTGTCATTTCCCTCTCGTCAGTCCCAGGGACGCAGCCGAGGCAGGGGAAGAGGTAGGGGAAATCGTATGCACTAGGGGGGATGCCTACAAAGAATTGGAAACGGTGGTGGACTCTTCAGGGTTATCGCTCAAGGTACCTCCATCCATTCACCAGGTCTCCCCCCCCCCTCTGATTCCTCCTCTGGCGTCAACATCATCTTACTGTTGGGGATCGGTAGACCATCTAGCCCTTCATCAAGAGATATCCAAGATGTAAGAGAAGAACGCCTTGCCTTGCGTGAGTTTGGCGATGGGTTACCCAGCTTCTTCAGTCAACTTTTTTGTATAAAAGGCATCTGGAGACGGGAACCTATCATTGATCTCTTGGCTTTGAACGAGTTCATTCATCAGACCACGTGCAGGATGGAAACGCCAGCTATAGTTATCCTTTCTATAAGACCTTGGGACTTCCTGATAACATTGTACTTATAGGATGCCTACTTCCAGATACTGTATAAGTTTACCCATCGCCGCAGAAGTATCTTTGAGACATAGTCGACAGGAAAGTCTTCCAGTTCAAGGTCCCCTGCTTCGATCTGTCGATAGCTCTGCGGGTCTTCACGAGGGTGTTCAAACTCATATCTTCCTGGACTCACATCAACAAGATCTGGTTGATTTTAGCAGAATCTAAAGAAATCCTCGACAATTATCAATATCTTGGGATTTTGATATATCAAGAGAAGTCTGTCCTCATCTCACTCAGAGGCTGGTTTACTTGGTGATGGATCTAAATACTATTCAAGGGAAAGTTTTCCATCACAGGACAGGATATCATGACTAAGAGAGTAAGCTCTTTCCTTCCTACACCAACCATGTCTGCCAGCTCATCACTCAACAGAAAATCATTGGTCATGAGACGTCTCAGGAGCATTTGGCTCCCGGAGGCAGACTCCACTTCAGATCCCTTCTATGGTGGCTGAAGTCATCATGGTTGCAATATCTCGACAATCTTATGTCTCTGGTGGAAGTCAGGGAGACTTCCAGAGGAGATCTCAAGTGGTGGCTGCTAGAGTCTAATCTTCAAAGATGAACAGAGCTCTCAATTTCTGCTCCTGAGTTTCACCTGTTGGGAACTCACCTAGGTTATTGCATGGTGTCAGGGACATGGTTGGAGCAAGAGAGACAAGCCCACATCATTTTATTGGAACTGAAGGCAGCCTGGGTGGTTCTTCAGGAGTTTTTCCTTCTTCTAAAAGGACACTCGGCAGTGTTGATGAGCGACAGCGCCTCTGTAGTGTCCTACATCCTCAAGCATTAAGGAACAAGGTCCCTCTAATTGTGTCAACTAGCTGTAAGAACTCTGGTGGGTAGAAGCCAACTCGATATCTCTATTAGCCCAGTTCATTCCGGGAAGGAAGAATGTCATAGCGGACAAGTTGAGCAGGAGGACTCAGATCGTTTGTGCAGATTGGGCATTATGTCCTCGGATGGCGACGGAAATCCTCTTTGTGGGATTCACTGTCAATAGAACTGTTCGTAACAGCTTTGAACAAACAAGGTTCTTATTACTACTTTCCTGTTCTGGATCCAGCTGTAGTGTTTGTGGACACATTTTAACACTCACGGTACAACTTCGACTACAATGCTTTTCCTCAATTCTGCCTTCTCAGTAAAATAATTAACATAGTTCAAGCATCTTGGAATAAGCGCATGACCCTCATAGCTCCAAAGTGGACACACATGGAGTGGTACTCAGATCTTCTGCTGCTGTTGTCAGAGACTCCGAGTGAACTTCCTCAACTCCCAGACTTTCGTCAACCACAGGGCACTGAAATCCCTACTTTTTCATGCTTGAAGGTTATCCAGTATCTCTCCTCAGAGAAAGGCTTTTCTCAAAAAGCAGCACACCAGATGTCGGGATACCTCCGTACATCCTTAACTGTGGTCTACCAGCCCAAATGAGCCACCTTCTGTGGTTGCTGCCGTACAAGGGGTGTGTCTCCTTTCGCAGCCTCTGTCCTATTAATTTCTGATTTTATGTACTACAGAACCTCCACAAGGAGAAACTCTGCTCTATTTCTTTGGTAAAAGTCTAATCTTCAACCTTGAGCCAAGTCTTTAGACTTAAGGTGTTAGACATTTCTTCTTCTTAGGAACTCTCAATGCTCATACGCAGCTATGAGCAGTCCTGTCCTTCAGTTGAAGTGAATTTGCCATCCTGGAACGTCGTCAAAGTCTTGCGTTCCTTGTAGGGGGTACCTCATGAACTGTTGAAGCTAGCCTGACAGGGACCTTATGTCGAAAATGGTGTTTCTGCTCGATTTAGGCTTGGTTAAGGGGGTCATTGAACTTCACGGGCTCTTATTCAATGTCACCCATTCAAGGGGGGTGGAGGGAGGTTTCTCTCAGCTTTGTCCTTTTGTTCGTTACTAAGACCCAGAACCCATTGTCTATCGACCCCAGATTTTTATCGTTTCAGTTTGTAAGTTAGTTAGTTAACTGAAGATTCTAGCTTTGCCCTGTAAGAGCATTAAGGTCTTAGTACTAGGTAAGTCAAACAAGAACACCTGTATCACCTATTTGTTAACACAGGGAGAAAGAAGAAAATATCTAAAAACACCATTTTCTTCCGACTCAGGAAGATTATCTGTACTATAGATCCTTATCCCCATCCCGAGATGGTTTAGGGTTAAAGCTCATGACATCGTAAGTGCTAGCTCTTCTCTGTGGCTCAAGTTCTTCGGGCAGGTGTCTGAAAACGACAGACAGCCTCCCCAGACCATTACCTGCTGGATGTGACCCATGGGTCCTTGAACACCCTTACAATAGGACCTGTCGTAGCTGCTCAGCTGCTGGTCTAGCTACATCAGCTCCTCTGACAGAACAAGTAACTTTAGGTCGAGAGCTAAGGTTACGAGAAAGTCTGGGATGAAAGTAATGATTGACTGGCCTTTTTAGTTCTCTTTCGAAAAGTACATATAATAATAAGTTTCATATATTTTATATTATACATACATACATATATCAAGGCACTTCCCCCAATTTTGGGGAGTAGCCGACATCAGCAAATGAAACAAAACAAAAAAAAAGGGGACCTCTACTCTCTACGTTCCTCCAGCCTAACAAGGGACTCAACCGAGTTCAGCTGGTACTGCTAGGGTGCCACAGCCCACCCTCCCACATTATCCACCACAGATGAAGCTTCATAATGCTGAATCCCCTACTGCTGCTACCTCTGCGGTCATCTAAGGCATCGGAGGCAGCAGCAGGGCCTACCGGAACTGCGTCACAATCGCTCGCCATTCATTCCTATTTCTAGCACGCTCTCTTGCCTCTCTCACATCTATCCTCCTATCACCCAGAGCTTTCTTCACTCCATCCATCCACCCAAACCTTGGCCTTCCTCTTGTACTTCTCCCATCAACTCTCGCATTCATCACCTTCTTTAGCAGACAGCCATTTTCCATTCTCTCAACATGGCCAAACCACCTCAACACATTCATATCCACTCTAGCTGCTAACTCATTCCTTACACCCGTTCTCACTCTCACCACTTCGTTCCTAACCCTATTTTATATTATACAAAACATTATACATCAATGAAAGAAAACAAAGGAAGTGAATTATTTAAGCAAGTCGATCTTCCCTTCTCTTGGGGTACGGCTTCATAAGCCTCGCCAGCAGGACTTGACTTGAAGTAGAAGGAAGATCACTGAGCTTTCAGCTACCTCGTGTGTGAAGACGAGGGAGTCTTTTCCCCACACCTCTTGCGAGGGGAAGTGTCATGTATCGAGGCAAACTTAGTAATTTATAAAATACCTTTTGTCGAACCCGTTCCTTTTGCCAGGACTACAGCATAGAGTTTTCTTTCTCAAGCTTAACTGCTTTGAGGCTTGGGCCGTGATTCTCCACAAACTTGCTTTGGTTCACGAGGTGTAAGGAACCCAGAGTTCTTGGATAAAGTTCCAGCCAGTTGGGAAGGGTACTTCCACCCATTTAAAAATGAGTGTGCCATCGTAAAGGATGACAGTTAGTATTCGCACAATAGCAAAGAAATTTTTAAGACTAATTTATGTTTTTCCTAATTATACAAACCCGGGTCCTTTATTCAAACTTTCCCGCCAACCCCAACCCCCGAGTAAGTCCTTGGTGCAATCAAAGTGAGTAGATGTGAGCTGGCAGGGGGCTGGTTGCCTCCTTGCTGCCGACAGGTAACTATCTAGCTGTTTTTTACACCTCGGAAAAGTTTTAACTGCCATGTTCCAGGTTATTCTTTTATTGTGTTCTATAGTAAAGGACTTGGATATGTATAATTGGAAAAAATACAAATTACTTTTAAAGATTTTGTCATTTTATTTCTCTCATCAGTGTGGTTTTCCATACTGTATTGTTTGTTGTTAAATATTATAATCTCAGAGTCGTTACTGTTTCTTTCAAACTCTACCACAAAAAAGATTTGACAACAGCAATTGAAATATGGGACACAAATTTAAAAAGAAACACATGACTAAAAACACAACTCGTTTATTTCAAACTTATTTACAAATTAAATAAGTGTTGCTTCACCATTACTCTCCTAGGATTAGGTTTAATTCAAGATATTGAAGAAAGTGCGGAACGAGGTGGAACATATACAAATAAAATACTTGAATGGCACCTTAGAAAAAGCATGGTGTGCATAGGCACACTTCCAGAAAGAATCTCAGTTGTTCCCATCAGTAATAAAGGTGATGAAGTCTTTGTCCAAACACTAGCTGGATTCTTCTCTTGGAAGAGATATGTTTTAATAATCTATCTATATCTAAATACCAAGGCACTTTCCCCAATTTTGGGGGTTAGCCGACATTAAACAAATAAAAAAAAGTGGGACCTGAAAAAAAATATGTATTCATTTCACTGATGGATTCTTGCACAGACATTCAAATTTACCTTGGCAGGCCCAACTGACAAAGCAGCACTTCAACTACTTTATCCCAGCTTCGGATATGATACCCTCTGTGTCTCTGTATATTCCGAAAGGTTAGAGAGTTCCCACCCCGGGCCCTTGGGGTCCTTTGAGTTAGACAGTAGTAGTGCCTTCCACCACAAAAATGATAATCCTTGTCTTAATTTCAAAATACTTTCATCACTGTACTTACTGTAGATGATTCTTGCATCGACCGCGATAGTAATTTGCGGTCTTCTTAAGGTATTGATGGTTCTCTTCCAGCAGAGAAGCCTTTTGAAGCACTGGCTGCTCCAGATACCCAGAAGACTTCCCAGTTACTCCCTCCTCTTTGGCTGTACCACCTGCAGAGGAGAGACGTGATCAGGCACACCTGCTATCAGTGCTCTATCTCTGCCTGAGCACTGATGGTCAGGATTTAGAGCATCACTCTCATCTCTTACCAGCCCTGAGATGCTTTGGTAAACCCATCGTCACATGCACAAACATCAAAAGCTTTCCCAAAGATATCTGCCGGAGGTGCTGAGACTTCAGCTCTACTCCTCCGAGCACTGAGAATCTTCCTGAGGCACGAGTGAAGAAGGATTATCAAATCAAGGTTCTCGTCCTCTACCTTCTCCCAGAGATGGTCGCCGATACACACGAGTGCCACGATATCCTTGTGCATCGTGAGCACGGTAACCTCCTCGATCTTCCCCACGCACGCAAGTACCTTATGCACATGATCACCTTCAGTCTCACAATCACTTGTATACACACCATCACCAACACCTACACGATCCCCTTCGGGCTTGAAATTGTCTGTAGCAAATCTATGCGATCTGGTTTTCCAAAGTCTAGTGGTCCTAGCATTCCAGACCTTCACGCTTCTAGTTCCCATACGATCCATAACTGAACGATCAGTCACCTCATGACCAAGCACTGGGTCATGCGTGAATACGCAATAGGACAAGTGATAAGACCCTTGACCTCCAACTTTTCATGACCCAGATGCTAGCGTGTCTAAGCATTACATGGATCAGTCTCCTGTTCTTCCCCATCAACGGATGACATCCCATTGACACCCCAACCACCAAGATCGTCCACCTCGCGAAAACCAGCCTAAGCGATTTCTGTCAGTCTCCTGAGATCCCCTACACGAAGAGATCGTGCCTCTCAGTGACATCATGGAACAGCTCCTATTCCTCCTCAGAGCACAAAGAGACTTCTTCTCGTCGGAGCCGTCCTCCTGGAAGAATATACACACTTCATTGCTCCTTTGAACTGTTCAGTGTCATACTCTCCCTCCCACCCTTGTAGTGGTTTGTAGACTGTGGCCAGACATAGCATGCAGACTACCCAATGTCTCTATGCCGACCACACTTGAACACTACAATACACAAAAGAACTGTGAAAGGCCCCAGAGATCTGGGCGAAGGGAAAAAAAAAAGGAAAATGGGCACTGGGCACAACCCCTTAATTTTATTCTGGCAAGGGGACCCAGCGAGAACCTTAGTACCTCCCTATCACTTTATCGTCAGTATGTCGACTCCACTCCCTCTGTAGCCTGAAGGTCACAGATTTACCTAAAAAATATTGAATAGCTAAAACTTCAGGGAAGATTTAAAAAAAAAAATTAATAACATCAAATATGGCTGAGGAAACAAACCTTATGATAGAAAACATACTATACAAATAAAAAAGTTATTTATTTCAAAATGAAAGAAAAAAAATTCGAAAAAATTATATCCTAAAATTTGGAAAAAAAATAAAGGTTCCCCACACATTTGGTAGTCTTAAGTACAGTATCCTACATCTGCTGTATAAAACTAAAACAACACCTACCCAGAGAATAAGTTCACACCAATCTCACGTAACGTGAAACCAATTTTTTACTGATATCAAACACCGCTGTGGATTTTTGGCAGGATTATAAATAGACTAAACTAAATTGGAGTCATGATAAACTATCACTGACTTTGACATGAAACTTTGTACAATCCAACAACCTAAAGATCATAGACAAAATTAATTCCAATATCAATTTTATGGTACTTCTTTTGTTACATTGGGGGGACACTGAAGTGCAGTTCTAATGCTGCTTTTCAATCCAAACAGTACCAATCAACTAAATTTTCACTAAAACATGAAATACTGAAATTTAATTTTTTTTTCATCAAATTTATTATACATACATACATAATACCAAGGCACTTCCCCCAATTTTGGGGAGTAGCCGACATCAACAAAGAAACAAAAACAAAAAGGGGACCTCTACTATCTACGTTCCTCCCAGCCTAACAAGGGACTCAACCATGTTCAGCTGGTACTGCTAGGGTGTCACAGCCCACCCTCCCACATTATCCACCACAGATGAAGCTTTATAATGCTGAATCCCCTACTGCTGCTACCTCCGCGGTCATCTAAGGCATCGGAGGCAGCAGCAGGGCCTACCGGAACTGCGTCACAATCACTCGCCAATCATTCCTATTTCTTGCACGCTCTCTTGCCTCGCTCAAATTTATTACATACATACATATACCAAAGGCACTTCCCCCAATTTTGGGGGGTAGCCGACAACAACAAGAAACAAAACAAAAAGGGGACCTCTACTCTCTACGTTCCTCCAGCCTAACCAGGGACTCAGCCGAGTTCAGCTGGTACTGCTAGGGTGCCACAGCCCAACCTCCCACATTTCCACCACAGATGAAGCTTCATACTGCTGAGTCCCCTACTGCTGCTACCTCCGCGGTCATCTAAGGCACCGGAGGAAGCAGCAGGGCCTACCGGAACTGCGTCACAATCGCTCGCCATTCATTCCTATTTCTAGCACGCTCTCTTGCCTCTCTCACATCTATCCTCCTATCACCCAGAGCTTTCTTCACACCATCCATCCACCCAAACCTTGGCCTTCCTCTTGTACTTCTCCCATCAACTCTTGCATTCATCACCTTCTTTAGCAGACAGCCATTTTCCATTCTCTCAACATGGCCAAACCACCTCAACACATTCATATCCACTCTAGCCGCTAACTCATTTCTTACACCCGTTCTCACCCTCACCACTTCGTTCCTAACCCTATCTACTCGAGATACACCAGCCATACTCCTCAGACACTTCATCTCAAACACATTCAATTTCTGTCTCTCCATCACTTTCATTCCCCACAACTCCGATCCATACATCACAGTTGGTACAATCACTTTCTCATATAGAACTCTCTTTACATTCATGCCCAATCCTCTATTTTTTACTACTCCCTTAACTGCCCCCAACACTTTGCAACCTTCATTCACTCTCTGACGTACATCTGCTTCCACTCCACCATTTGCTGCAACAACAGACCCCAAGTACTTAAACTGATCCACCTCCTCAAGTAACTCTCCATTCAACATGACATTCAACCTTGCACCACCTTCCCTTCTCGTACATCTCATAACCTTACTCTTACCCACATTAACTCTCAACTTCCTTCTCTCACACACCCTTCCAAATTCTGTCACTAGTCGGTCAAGCTTCTCTTCTGTGTCTGCTACCAGTACAGTATCATCCGCAAACAACAACTGATTTACCTCCCATTCATGATCATTCTCGCCTAACAGTTTTAATCCTCGTCCAAGCACTCTAGCATTCACCTCTCTCACCACTCCATCAACATACAAGTTAAACAACCAGGGCGACATCACACATCCCTGTCTCAGCCCCACTCTCACCGGAAACCAATCGCTCACCTCCTTTCCTATTCTAACACATGCTTTACTACCTGTGTAGAAACTTTTCACTGCTTGCAACAACCTTCCACCAACTCCATATAACCTCATCACATTCCACATTGCTTCCCTATCAACTCTATCATATGCTTTCTCCAGATCCATAAACGCAACATACACCTCCTTACCTTTTGCTAAATATTTCTCGCATATCTGCCTAACTGTAAAAATCTGATTCATACAACCCCTACCTCTTCTAAAACCACCCTGTACTTCCAAGATTGCATTCTCTGTTTTATCCTTAATCCTATTAATCAGTATTCTACCATACACTTTTCCAACTACACTCAACAAACTAATACCTCTTGAATTACAACACTCATGCACATCTCCCTTACCCTTATATAGTGGTACAATACATGCACAGACCCAATCTACTGGTACCATTGACAACACAAAACACACATTAAACAATCTCACCAACCATTCAAGTACAGTCACACCCCCTTCCTTCAACATCTCAGCTTTCACACCATCCATACCCGATGCTTTTCCTACTCTCGTTTCATCTAGTGCTCTCCTCACTTCCTCTATTGTAATCTCTCTCTCATTCTCATCTCCCATCACTGGCACCTCAACACCTGGAACCGCAATTATATCTGCCTCCCTATCATCCTCAACATTCAGCAAACTTTCAAAATATTCCGCCCACCTTTTCCTTGCCTCCTCTCCTTTTAACAACCTTCCATTTCCATCTTTCACTGTCTCTTCAATTCTTGCGCCGGCCTTCCTTACTCTCTTCACTTCTTTCCAAAACTTCTTCTTATTCTCTTCATATGACTGACCCAGTCCCTGACCCCACCTCAGGTCAGCTGCCCTCTTTGCCTCACGTACCTTGCGCTTTACTTCCACCTTTTGCTCTCCATATTTTTCATACTTCTCTATACTATTACTCTGCAGCCATTCTTCAAAAGCCCTCTTTTTCTCTTCCACTTTTACCTTCACTCCTTCATTCCACCATTCACTGCCCTTCCTCATGCTGCCTCCAACAACCTTCTTGCCACATACATCACTTGCAATCCCAACAAAATTTTCTTTTGCTAACTTCCACTCCTCCTCTAAATTACCAGTTTCTCTTACTCTCACCTCGTCATATGCCATTTTCAACCTTTCCTGATATTTACTTTTTACCCCCGGTTTTATTAGCTCTTCAACCCTCACTAGCTCCCTTTTACATCCACCTACTCTATTCCCCCACTCTTTTGCTACAACTAATTTTCCTTCCACCAAAAAATGATCAGACATACCGTTAGCCATACCCCTAAACACGTGCACGTCTTTCAATCTTCCAAACATTCTTTTAGTTATCAACACATAATCCATTAATGCCCTTTCTACTACTCTTCCATTTGCCACTCTTACCCATGTATACTTATTTTTATCTTTCTTTTTAAAAAAGCTAGCACTTATTACCATCTCTTGTTCAACACACATATCTACCAGTCTCTCACCACTCTCATTTTCACCTGGTACGCCATATTTCCCAATGACACCTTCTACCTCTCCAGCACCCACTCTAGCATTTAAGTCACCCATAACAACTACATAATTCCTTCTACCCAGTCCTTCTACACACCTAGTTAATTCATTCCAGAACTCATTCCGCTCTTCTTCACTTTTCTCACTACCTGGCCCATACGCACTGACAAACGCCCAACATTCCCTACCCAACCTAACCCTTACCCACATTAACCTAGATGATATCTCCTTCCATTCCACTACTTTACCTGTCATCCATTCACTCAACAATAAAGCCACACCCTCTCTCGCTCTTCCCCTTTCAATCCCAGACACTCTACCAGACATTTCACCAAACATCACTTCACCCTTTCCTTTCATCTTTGTCTCACACAAGGCCAATACATCCATCCTTCTACTTCTAAACATACTTCCAATCTCACATCTTTTAATCTCTATCGTACTACATCCACGCACATTCAAACACCCCAAAACTAGAGTGCGGGGAGCAGTCACTCTCCCCCCAGCTCCATCTCTTTGTTGCTGTCTCACAGGATACTTTTTCAAATTTATTAGATTGACATATTCAATATGTACAGTACTGGATTGGCTAAAAATATTCTTCATGATTCTGATAGTGCAGAAATAGAAAATGTTACATGTCCCTGCAACAACATTCAGTAATGAAGCATCCACAGTAATAATGAATGCTTAGAAACTCCAAGAGGTTTCAGTTAATTGGTCGTACACGTCAACAATGCTAATCAAAGATGGGTAATTGTTTAGTTCCTTGGGCCCCACTGTGAGCAGGGAGCAGCAGGGAGCAACCGTAATCCTGTATCAAAAAAATGATTAGTTAATTGATGATCAGACGTGCAAATGAGATTTAAATTCTATACAAAATTATTTATATGTAAAATATGATTCCATAGTCAAACTTTTTACAACCTCCTTGGGCTCATTTTAGAAAGTGAGATGACAATCTTTGGTTCCTTCTTCCACTGTGTAGCATTGGTCTGGTACCATGCTTTCTCTGTTGGGAGAGTACTTCAGAGGGAAGGAAGAACTGGTAGTGGTGTATGTGGAGTCCTCTCTCTCCTTGCTAGGGGCAAGGGGTCTCGAACTTCATGGCATTTCATATTCCATTCACCATTACGAAGGATGGAAGATCTCGACGACCTTCGTTCCAGAGTTCATAGGTAAGACACAAAACTCAGCAATCCACGACACAAGGTTCGAGTCCTTCTCCATCGCTTTTCTCCTCTCCTAGATGCGACTAGAAGTTGGCATGACCTAATTCTCTTGTCTTGTGAGGGCCTTACCTCAAGTTCACTTTGGACTAAAGCAGAAAACATTGTGCCTTAGCACTGGTAGGGTGAAAAAGCCGATTTCTAGGAGCACCCTCTCCTCTTGGCTTTGTTAAACCATGAAATGCACATACCCAACCCCGAAGGAAGCCACGAGTGACGCTTCAAACGCGCGACCCCACAAAGTCAAGTATCGGCTCTACCCTCGCCCTCAAGAAGAATCTGTCTGTGGTACAAGTACTGGAGGCAGGAGTCTGGAATCGCCTCACAACCTTCGCCGCCCACTTCCTGGACGCATCCTCCTTAGTACCTTTGACAGATGCTCAGCAGGTTGTGCAATAAAGTCCAAGTATGAAAGGTAAGAATATCTGGCCCTTTCTTCCTTCCTTCTCCTCTCTAGGGGTTCTAGCAGTCGCTCTGTTATGGTGTTGGACCAGACGATCTATGTAGTTAGGCTACTCAATACAATACATTTTCCTTACATTGGTTTCATTGAATTATTTCAACCATTCTTCTTTATAAGGGGAAGGATTGAGAGATAGTGTGCTTTTCCGCTTCATTCCGACACTCAGTCCCAAAGGATTTAGATTCTCCTAACAGCGTCAATGACCTTAGATGTCAGCATGCCAGAAAACCTCAAATCAATCAATCAATCTCTTAACACCTCCAACATATCTATGCTCAGTTAGTTTTGGGGATTGAATAGGAGTCATGACTTTCACTCCTTTTACAGGACCAAAGTACATTGACAATTCCCGGTTCAGTAAAACCAGTCAGTTTGATCAGGTAGGGGCTTCCACGCCTCCCAAGGATACGTATCGAAGAAAAGGTCAGGGGTTTGTATGACGTATGGGAATAAATCACAAACTTTTAATCACTTGGGACTTTCAAGTTGCGACACCTACTGCCTGATCCACCCCGCTAGTCCTAGTTAAAGCTGTGTTTATCATCTCTGAAGCTTAATCATATTAAAGGTCTCAGGTTTGTATGAATATTTAGAGATTTTTAACATTTTGAGAAAAGAAAACAAACATATTTCTATTTGACTCAAATGTTGTGTTGGAAAATTGGATAAAACTAGCTGGTCTCACCAGGTAAATTTGTAAACTATTGGTATCTCTTGGTATTCTTTAGATTTTCATCATACTGTAGTTGCATACACACACACACACACACACACACATATATATATATATATATATATATATATATATATATATATATATATATATATACAGTATATTTAGATTTTTCAATATTAATCTTACCCGATGATCATGTAGCTGTCAACTCTGTTGCCCGACAGAAATCTACGGTCGGGATACGCCAGCGATCGCTATACAGGTGGGGGTGTACACAACAGCGCCATCTGTGGTCAGGTACTCCAGTACTTCTTGTCAACAAGACCTCAATTTTTCCTCTGTCGTGCCACCGGCAAGACCTACTTGGATACGCTGTTGATTCTGGAGTTATTGTTCACGATTTGGTGATGTATTTGCTCTAGAGTTTAGCCTTCGCTATTCAGGAAGCTTTATCATTAGCTTAGCAAGCTTTTGGAATTAATTTGATTTAATTATGGTGACGAAGAGAGTATGGACTCTCTTTCACTTTTAAATGGCCGACCCTTCCCTTAGACGGAAGTGTTGGTGTCGAAGAGAGTATAGACTCTCTTTCACTTTTTATGACCGACCCTTCCCTTAGACGGAAGTGTGTTTATGTTTTTGGTAATTTTGCTTAACAAAGTTATAGATTTAGTTTATATCTCTCCGCCATTTATAGGCCTCTTCGATTAACTTTCCATTTATTATAAACTTATAAAACTTAAATTTTATGTTTGTTTATATGCGACCTTTCCTAATAGTAGGCGGTCCTTACTTGGAACCGAAGTTAATTAACATTGAGCTCGTCATATCGTTTTTCCTGTTAAGAATTTATGCTATTTTAATTTTTAATTTTATGTTTTTGAAAGAATTTCTTTGATAAGTCTCGTACTGTTTTCAAAGTTGAACTAACGTTTTGTTTAGTCTCCGCAGTTGTTGACGTTCAGAACGTTCAACTTGCGCTCTATCGTTACGATAGAGAGAGAGTATTCACGGTTTCACGTTGCAGTAAGAGTAAACCGATTCTAGCGTTTCGTTCATTCTTTCTTAGCTTAAATGGTTTTTATTCTAATAAAGGAGCCTTTTATTTGGGAAACCTTTCAGTTTTTTTCCTTTAACAAATAATATGTTTTAACGATATATATAATTGGGCTCATCTCTCAGGTTCTAAGTCAAGAGAGAGAGAGAGAGAGATAGAGACGGAGAGAGAGAGAGGAGGATAAACGTTTCGTTCAAGCGGGTAACGTTGTTATCGTTTTTGCTCTTCTCCCTAGTCTCTTTAGGGGAAGAAGGTAAAACGTTTCTAGAGTTTTATTCTTGTTCCCAGGCTTTATGCGGTGAGAGATTTTAAACGTAGTTTATTTGATCTAGTGTTTAGTCTCTTTTCCAGCCACTGAATTCTTTATCTTTCATTATGTTTTTCTGTTACATTGTAATACTGTTTTCGCAATTACTACCTTTTAATGAAGGATAGGATTGCGTGTTTCAGGTACAAACCACTTAAAGTTTCGAGTTCAGTGAAATAAGTGCAAACAGAAAATCAAAAGTGATAAAGTGATATGCGCAAAGTGTTACAGTGTTGCGTTCGAGGGTTCGTCTGTTCGTGCCAGTGGTTCACCTAGTCTGGGACCTCTTACAAGCTCCCAAGCCCGGGGGAGAAGTAATGTCGAAGGACTTATGGGTTCCTCAGGCCTTGATCGACGAACAGACGTTTCCCTCTGTGGTTTCGGGTGTATCTACACACGTCGCCGACGTGATCACCCCACCCACACAAAGACGAGAGAGCCCATTTATTCCTCGTCTGCGGAAGAGGTTTCTCGCAGAAACCATGGACCAAATCTTGCAGCTTTTAAGTGCAAGTCGGTCCCTTCCGCGCAAGTCCAACGGCCTAGGTGTAGCCACTGGGTCAGTTCGGACTCGCTGCAGTACGACAACTGCACACCTCCTAAGAGAGGCTAGGTGGTACCGCAACAGGCAGTAACTCCGTCTGTTGCCGCACCAGCTGTTTTAGACCCTCAGTCACAACGGACAGTAGCTCCGTTTGTTGTTGTCTTTCATAGACCTTAGTGGTCCATGCTGCAGACTTTACAGTCTCAGCTTGCTCCTTCATACAGGAGTATCATGCTGGAAGGTTGACAATGCAGCCTGTTTACCTACAACCCGCCGAGGTTGTGCGCTCAGCAGATACTGCGGCTGCCTGCTCCCACACCACACCTGTGGCAGTCCTCACTGCCAGACGCATGTTCTTGCTGCACCATCTGCTAACATGCGTGAGCTGCCGCATCAGGAGTTGCCGGGTTCCAGCACTATGCGGCAACCTCCTCAACCCATGAGGCAGGAGCCTCATGCTATGCGACAACCTCCTCAACCCCTGAGGCAGGAGCCTCAGGCTATGCGGCAACCTCCTCAACCCTTGAGGCAGGAGCCTCATGCTATGCAGCAACCTCCTCAACCCTTGAGGCAGGAGCCTCATGCTATGAGGCATCCTCCTCAACCCATGCAGCACGAGCCTCATACCATGCAGCAGCCGCATTCTAGGCAGCATGAGCCTCATCCCATGCAGCATGAGCCTCATTCCATGCAGCATGAGCCTCATCCCATACAGCATGAGCCGCATACCATGCAGCATGAGCCGCATACCATGCAGCATGAGCCGCATGCCTTACCTCATGCTCTGCATACAGCATGCTCTGCATACCATACCGCATGCTCCTCAACCCACCGCAGCCCCTCCCACGCACCAGCACTCTGCTTTTGTTGTTGCCAGCTCCCACACTCCGACTGCGGAGAAGGTTGACGATGCACCCGTGGGCCTACACCTCCCACGGTTGTGCGCCCGGCATGGCTTCATGCTCTCACACTCTTGTTGTGAGAGCTCCTCCACCCATGCACAGTCAACCCTGCCAGATGTTTGATGACTCCCACACACAGAGCACTCCGTTGCCGTGCGGGAGCTACCACAAGCTGCCGTGTTTTGACACGGTGTGTCAGCCTCCGCAACACACTGTGGTTACCGCCACTCGCCAGCAGCAAACTAGTCAGGCAGGATTTGAGGCTTACCCTCACTGAGAGAACTTAGCTTTTCTCGGATATGGTTCCTGTAGATGAGAAAGTGCTGTTCTCCCTCCTTCTGATATTCCCTTGAGGACTCTGTCATTTGGAGAGGAGCCTTAAGCTGCTTAGCCTCCTATGGACTTTTATTTAAGCATAACATGCTTCCAGGGAGGGTAAATGGTTCCGCTTCAGTCGCTAACCCCGTCTGTTGCCACACCTGCTCCCATAGACCTTGAGCTTTGTTGCAAGACATGCAGTCCAAGCTTAGTCCTTGATAGAGGATTTCTTTTTACGGAGTCAGTGTGTCACTGGGAAGATGTTCAACAACCAGCAGAGGTGACTTGTTGTGACGCGGTGCGGCAACCTCAGCAACCCGATAAAGAGTTGTCTGTACTACCCAGACAATCTAGACAGTTTCGGGTTGTCGCTGTACTTCCTCGCTTCCCCATGGTTGACAGTTCACAGACTGTGCAGCAGTACCATGATCTTGTGTCCGGCTCCATCAGACGACTGGCTTTTAAGAGCTCCCACAAGTCGTCGCTGTCTGGAGAATCTCAGATGGACTATGGATCTGACCAAGGAACTGGGCCTCCTGGTCAATTTAGAGAAGTCCCAGCTCGTCCCATCCCAGACCTTTGTCTACCTGGGTATGGAGATTCAGAGTCGAGTTTTTTTTTTCGGGCTTTTCCGTCGGCCCCAAGGATCAACCAAGCCCTAGAATGCATCCAGAGCATGCTGAGAAGGAATCGATGCTCAGTCAGGCAGTGGATGAGTCTAACAGGGACACTTTCATCGCTGGCCCTGTTCATCGAGTTAGGGAGACTCCACCTCCGCCCCCTTCAGTATCATCTAGCTGCTCACTGGATAAAGGACATGACGCTAGAGACGGTCTCAGTTCCTGTTTCCGAAGAGATGAGGTCTACTCTAACGTGGTGGAAGAACAGCTTTCTTCTCAAGGAAGGTCTACCTTTGGCTGTTCAGAACCCCGACCGCCGTCTCTTCTCGGACGCATCAGACACGGGCTGGGGTGCGACATTGGACGGACAGGAATGCTCGGGAACATGGAATCAGGAGCAAAGGACACTTCACATCAATTGCAAGGAGTTGTTGGCGGTTCATCTGGCCTTGATAAACATCAAGTCCCTCCAGCTAAACAAGGTGGTGGAGGTGGACTCCGACAACACCGCAGCCTTGGCTTACATCTCCAAGCAGGGAGGGACTCATTCGAGGAAGTTGTTCTAGATCGCAAGGGACCTCCTCATCTGGTCAAAAGATCGAAAGCTCACGCTGGGAACGAGGTTCATTCAGGGCGATATGAATGTCATGGCAGATCGCCTCAGCCGGAAGGGTCAGGTCATCCCCACAGAGTGGACCCTTCACAAGAATGTTTGCAGCAGACTTTGGGCCCTGTGGGGTCTGCCAACCATAGATCTGTTCGCTACCTCGATGACCTAGAGGCTCCCGTTGTATTGTTCTCCGATTCCAGACCCAGCAGCAGTTCACGTGGATGCTTTTCTGCTGGATTGGTCCCATCTCGACCTGTATGCATTCCCGCCGTTCAAGATTGTCAACAGGGTACTTCAGAAGTTCGCCTCTCACAAAGGGACACGGCTGACGTTGGTTGCTCCCCTCTAGCCCGCGAGAGAATGGTTCACAGAGGTACTGCAATGGCTGGTCGACATTCCCAGGATTCTTCCTCTAAGAGTGGACCTTCTACGTCAACCTCACGTAAAGAAGGTACACCCAAACCTCCACGCTCTTCGTCTGACTGCCTTCAGACTATTGAAAGACTCTCAAGAGCTAGAGGCTTTTCGAAGGAGGCAGCCAGAGTGATTGCCAGAGCAAGGAGGACTTCCACTCTCAGAGTCTATCAGTCTAAATGGGAAGTCTTCCGAAGCTGGTGCAAGGCCAATGCAGTTTCCTCAACCAGTACCACTGTAAGCCAGATTGCTGACTTCCTGTTACATCTAAGGAACGTAAGATCCCTTTCAGCTCCTACGATCAAGGGTTACAGAAGTATGTTGGCAGCGGTTTTCCGCCACAGAGGCTTGGATCTTTCCACCAACAAAGATCTACAGGACCTCCTTAGGTCTTTTGAGACCTCAAAGGAACGTCGGTTGTCCACTCCAGGCTGGAATCTAGACGTGGTCCTAAGGTTCCTTATGTCATCAAGATTTGAACCTCTCCAATCAGCCTCTTTTAAGGACCTCACATTAAAAACTCTTTTCCTCGTGTGCTTGGCAACAGCTAAAAGAGTAAGTGAGATCCACGCCTTCAGCAGGAACATAGTTTTCACATCTGAAACGGCTACATGTTCCTTGCAGCTCGGTTTTTTGCTAAAAACGAGCTTCCTTCACGTCCTTGGCCTAAGTCGTTCGAGATCCCAAGCCTGTCCAACTTGGTGGGGAACGAACTGGAGAGAGTACTTTGCCCAGTTAGAGCTCTTAGGTACTATCTAAAAAGGTCAAAACCTTTACGAGGACAATCAGAAGCCTTATGGTGTGCTATCAAGAAGCCTTCTCTTCCAATGTCTAAGAACTCAGTTTCTTACTACATCAGGCTTCTGATTAGGGAAGCACATTCTCATTTGAAGGAAGAAGACCTTGCTTTGCTGAAGGTAAGGACACATGAAGTGAGAGCTGTGGCTACTTCAGTGGCCTTCAAACAGAACCGTTCTCTGCAGAGTGTTATGGATGCAACCTATTGGAGAAGCAAGTCAGTGTTCGCATCATTCTATCTCAAAGATGTCCAGTCTCTTTACGAGAACTGCTACACCCTGGGACCATTCGTAGCATCGAGTGCAGTAGTAGGTGAGGGCTCACCCACTACATTCCCATAATTCCATAACCTTTTTAACCTTTCTCTTGAATACTTTTTATGGGTTGTACGGTCGGCTAAGAAGCCTTCCGCATCCTTGTTGATTTGGCAGGTGGTCAATTCTTTCTTGAGAAGCGCCGAGGTTAGAGGTTGTGATGAGGTCCTTTAGTATGGGTTGCAGCCCTTTATACTTCAGCCACCTAAGAGTCGTTCAGCATCCTAAGAGGACCGCTACGCTCAGTAAGGAAGACGTACTTATTAAAGGCAGAGTAATGGTTCAAGTCGACTTCCTTACCAGGTACTTATTTATTTTTTATTGTTATTTTGAATAACTAATAAAAATGAAATACGGGATACTTAGCTTCTTTGTTAACATGTATACTGGTCTCCACCCACCACCCTGGGTGTGAATCAGCTACATGATCATCGGGTAAGATTAATATTGAAAAATGTTATTTTTCAATATTAAACTTACCCGATAATCATGTAGCTGTCAACTCCGTTGCCCGACAGAATTCTATGGAGGGATACGCCAGCTATCACAATACTAGAAGGGGGTGTACTTACCAGCGCCACCTGTGGCCAGGTACTCAAGTACTTCTTGTTGACACCTCCTCAATTATTCCTCTGTCGTGCTTCCGGCAAGACGTTCTGGGATACGCTTATGGTCTTCGAGTTTATTCACGGCTTATTGGTGAAGTATTCTCTCAGATTAACGGCTGTCGCTTTACTGGAAACCTTCTTATATTAGCTAGATAGCTTTTATATAGTCCTGATTAACGGTTAACGATTTTTGCTTGTTTTTGGAACCCCCTTTGGCTAACTCTTTGGATTCAAGATGTCTGACATTTCGCAAGCCCCCTCCCATAGACGATGTAGGTCTTGCAATAGGCGTATTCCGAAGGCCTCGGTAGATCCTCACACCGCTTGTTCTGACTGTAGGGACAGGCCCTGTCAGTTAGAAAATCGATGTGAGGAATGCGCCGGACTTTCGGAATTGGAATTTGTCCGTCTTTTGAAATATTCAACTAAGTTAGAGAGAGGTAGAGTTAGGAGGAGTTCTTCTCACTCTTCACTGTTTTCCTCACCTCATGATCCCCTACCTTTTCCTACCCCTGTAGTGGCTACCCCCGAACCTACTGTTTGCCCTCCGCCTGATATGTCAGTTGTTTTGCGTGCTATTCAGGCTTTAGGCGATAAAGTAGAGTCAGTGGTAAGTGACCATAAGTCTCTGATGGCCGAAGTTAAAGAACTGAAGGTCAAGAGTGCAGTGGGTGGAGTTAGTGCCAGTGCTGTGACGAGTGCTAGTGTCAGTGCAGTGCCAAGTGCTAGTGTTAGTGCCAGTGTGGTGCGTGAGGATTTTTCTGTGCGAGCCAGTCGTCCTCCCAGTCCGGGACCTCTTGCAAGCTCCCAAGCCCAGGGGAGAAGCAATGTCGAAGGGCATAAGGGTTCGGCAGGCCTTGTTAGGCGCACAGAATTATCCTCGGTGGTTGCGGGCGTGTCTTCCAAAGACCGTCACTCCCACCTGCAGACGATTGAGCCCGTCTTTATCTCGTCCGCTGATCAACTGTCAGGGAAGAAACGTTGGTCTCAGGTCTCGAGACCGCTTAAACGTAGAGTCCAGTCCGCGAGTGCTCAGCCAGGTTGCAGTCATTGGCTCAGCTCTGACTCGCCTCAGTCATCTGTCGACTGTACTCCGCCCAAGAGGAGTAAGGTTCTGCCACAACAGAGCTCGACTGTTAAGGCTTTACCTCAGTCTACTGTCGTTTCTGCCGATCCCAAGTGGACTCTGCTTCAGTCCATGCAAGCTCAGCTTTCGGACTTGATGCGTGAGTGTCGGGCTGAGAGTGTTGCACCTCCGCCTCCGCCTACACTCCCTCCGCCTGCTCTCGCTCCGCCTGCGCTCGCCCCGCCTGCGCTCGCTCCGCCTGGTCGCAGCACCATCTGCCAGGCGTACGATGTTGAACCACATTCTGAGTTCGCTGTTCCCAGTGGTGTTCAGCCTCAGCCTTCTTTTAGGCAACCTTTACTTTGGGATCAGGAGGATTATTCCACTCTTCCTCCGCCTCCCCTTGCTGCTCCACCAGTGGTGCAATCGGTTGAGGTACAACAACCTCTCCCGTCCATGAGTCAGTCTCCTCAGCTCTCGCTGCAGCGAGCTCAACCCTCCTCAAGGCAAGCTCCTCTACACCCTGGACTTGCGCCTCAGGAGCCTCAGCTTGCGAGAACTTTACCTTGTTCTGCGCAACCTCAACCTCATCATGCTCCGCTCATATCACAGGAACAGGTACTTGCTACTCCGCCTCCGTCCACCGCTCAGCAAGCGCAATCCTTGGGTTCAACCTCTCATGCTAGGAGTCAACCTCCTCCACCCATGCGCCTTCCTTCTGCTTCGTCTGTTGTTCAGCCTTTGCAGTCTGAGCCTCAGGTTTTCCCTCAACAGTTGCTTGAAGAGGAAACCACTGTGATTGTTCCTACCCGTTCTGACTCTGCGGTTCAGCATTCTTGTCCCATCTCTTCGCTACACTCTGGTGATGAGGTGTCGGATGATGAGGAGGCACACCTGGATCCCTCATCAGACGTGGACGAATCCAAGCTTTCTCCACAGTCTATTGATTTTCGTAAGGTCTTGGCTCTACTCAGGGAGATTTACCCAGACCACTTTGTCTCTGCTATTCCCCGCTCTCCGCCATCTGAGTTTTCGCTGGGCGTACAACAAGCTAAGTCCACCTATACTAAGCTTGTCCTAGCTAGATCCTCTAAGAGGGCTTTAAGGATCTTAGGGGAGTGGCTGCAGTCTAAACAACACCTTGGCAAGACTTCCTTCATGTTCCCTCCAACGAAGCTCACTTCGAAAGCGAGCGTTTGGTATGCCACAGGGGAAGCACCAGGCTTGGGAGTACCTGCCTCTGCCCAGGCTGACTTCTCAAGTCTGGTAGACTCGCCTCGGAGAACTGCTATGAGGCGCTCGAAGGTTTGTTGGACCTTCTCAGACCTGGATCACTTACTGAAAGGGATGTTTAGAGCATTTGAAATGTTCAACTTTCTCGACTGGTGCCTGGGGGCCCTCAGCAAGAAAACCTCTCCTGCGGACAAAGATTCTGCCATGCTATTAATGTCCTGCATGGATAAGGCCATTAGAGATGGATCGGGTGAGCTAGCGTCGATGTTTGTATCAGGGGTGTTGAAGAAAAGGGAACAACTGTGTACCTTCCTTTCCGCCAGCATTACACCTTGCCAACGGTCACAACTCCTTTTTGCTCCGCTCTCGAAGTTCCTCTTTCCCGAAGAGCTAGTTAAGGACTTGTCTGCTGCCCTGATACAAAAGGATACGCACGATCTTGTAGCCTCATCGGCTCGTAAGTCTAAGGTTGCTACCTCAGTCCCCAAGACTTATCGCTCCCCAGTGGCTGATACCCCTGCTACGAGGTTCATACCGCCCTTTCGTGGTAGAGCCCCCAGCCGAGGAAGCTCCCGTCCAGACTCTCACAGGAGCAAGTCTAGGAAAGGATCCAGGACAGCTAAAGGAAAAAACTGACTCTCCGCATCTCCAGACAACAGTAGGAGCCAGACTCAAGATCTTCTGGCGAGCCTGGGAGAAGAGAGGTGCAGACGCCCAGTCTGTCAGTTGGCTGAGGAACGGTTACAGGATTCCATTCTGCCTCAAACCACCTCTGACCACATCGCCCATCAACCTCTCTCCCAACTACAAAGAAGAGGACAAGAGGCTAGCATTGCACCAGGAGGTGTCGCTACTTGTGCAGAAGAAGGCAGTGGTTATAGTCCGGGACCATCAATCCCCGGGCTTCTACAACCGTCTCTTTCTTGTGGCCAAGAAGACAGGAGGTTGGAGACCGGTGCTGGACGTCAGCGCTCTCAACGAGTATGTCACCAAGCAGACGTTCACGATGGAGACGACCAAGTCGGTCTTAGCAGCGGTCAGACAGGAGGACTGGATGGTCTCGTTGGACTTGAAAGATGCATACTTTCACGTTCCTATTCATCCAGACTCCCAACCTTTCCTGAGATTCGTTTTCGGAAAGGTTGTCTATCAATTCCAAGCCCTGTGTTTTGGCCTAAGCACAGCTCCTATGGTCTTTACTCATCTGATGAGGAATGTAGCAAAATTCCTACACTTGTCGAACATCAGAGCCTCCCTCTACCTAGACGACTGGCTGTTGAGAGCCTCCACGAGTCGTCGTTGTCTGGAGAATCTCAATTGGACTTTAGACTTAATCAGAGACCTAGGTCTATTAGTCAATATAGAGAAGTCTCAACTCATTCCCTCCCAATCCATTGTGTACCTGGGAATGGAGATTCGGAGTCAGGATTTTCGGGCTTTTCCATCGGCCCCCAGGATAAGCCAAGCCCTAGAGTGCATCATGAGCATGCTGAAGAGGAGCAGTTGCTCAGTGAGACAGTGGATGAGTCTCACAGGGACCCTCTCATCACTGGCCCTGTTTGTCGAGCTAGGGAGACTCCACCTCCGCCCTCTTCAATTCCATCTTGCAGCTCATTGGGACAAGGGTTCGACTCTCGAAGCAGTCTCTATCCCTATCAACCAAGAGATGAAGACCACTCTCCTGTGGTGGAAGCACAACCTCCTTCTCAAGGAGGGTCTATCATTGGCCATTCAGACCCCCAATCTTCATCTCTTCTCAGATGCATCGGACTCGGGCTGGGGTGCAACCTTGGACGGACGGGAATGCTCGGGAACGTGGAACGAGGAACAAGGACTACTCCACATCAACTGCAAGGAGCTGCTAGCAGTTCATCTAGCCCTGTTGAACTTCAAGTCCCTCCTGCTAGGCAAAGTGGTGGAGGTGAACTCAGACAATACCACAGCCTTGGCTTACATCTCCAAGCAAGGAGGGACCCATTCGAGGATCCTATACGAGATCGCAAGGGACCTCCTCATTTGGTCAAGAGGTCTAAACCTCACTCTGGTCACGAGGTTCATTCAGGGCGATATGAACGTCTCAGCAGATCGCCTAAGCAGAAGGAATCAGGTCATTCCCACGGAATGGACCCTCCACAAGAGTGTGTGCAACAGACTTTGGACCTTGTGGGGTCAACCTACCATAGATCTCTTTGCCACCTCCATAACCAAGAGACTTCCGCTGTATTGTTCCCCTGTTCCAGACCCTGCAGCAGTTCATGTGGATGCTTTTCTACTGAACTGGTCCCATCTCGACCTGTACGCATTCCCTCCGTTCAAGATAATAAACAAAGTTCTGCAGAAATTCGTCTCGCACGAAGGGACACGGCTGACGCTGGTTGCTCCCCTTTGGCCTGCAAGAGAATGGTTCACAGAGGTACTTCAATGGCTAGTCGACTTCCCCAGGACTCTACCTCTAAGAGTGGACCTTCTACGTCAACCTCACGTAGACAGGTTGCACCCAAACCTCCACGCTCTTCGGCTGACTGCCTTCAGACTGTCGAAAGATTCGCTAGAGCTAGAGGCTTTTCGAAGGAGGCAGCCAGTGCGATTGCCAGAGCAAGAAGGATTTCCACTCGTAGAGTCTACCAGTCTAAGTGGGAGGTCTTCCGAAGCTGGTGTAGAGCCAATTCCATATCCTCTACCAATACCTCTGTGACCCAAATAGCTGACTTCCTTCTACATCTTAGGAATGAGAGATCCCTTTCAGCACCTACGATTAAAGGATATAGGAGTATGTTGGCTTCAGTTCTCCGCCACAGAGGTTTGGACCTGTCTTCCAACAAGGACCTTCAAGACATTCTTAAGTCTTTTGAGACGTCTAAAGAACGTCGTCTTTCCACTCCAGGCTGGAATCTAGACGTAGTCTTAAGGTTCCTTATGTCATCTAGGTTCGAACCTCTCCAGTCAGCTTCCTTCAAGGACCTTACCCTCAAGACTCTTTTTCTCGTTTGCCTTGCAACAGCTAAGAGAGTCAGTGAGGTTCATGCCTTCAGCAAGAACATTGGTTTCACAACCGAGTCTGCAACATGTTCTTTTCAGCTTGGATTCCTAGCAAAGAACGAGCTTCCTTCACGTCCTTGGCCTAGATCGTTCGAAATACCTAGCCTCTCCAACATGGTAGGTAACGAACTAGAGAGAGTTCTTTGCCCTGTCAGAGCTCTCAAATATTATCTTAAGAGGTCTAAACCTATTCGAGGACAGTCAGAAGCCTTATGGTGTGCCATCAAGAAACCCTCGAGACCCATGTCCAAGAATGGGCTTTCGTATTATATAAGGCTTCTGATCAGAGAAGCACATTCTCACTTAAAGGAGGAAGACCTTGCATTGCTGAAGGTAAGGACCCACGAAGTAAGAGCCGTAGCTACTTCGATGGCCTTTAATAAAAACCGTTCTCTGCAGAGCATAATGGATGCAACCTATTGGAGGAGCAAGTCAGTGTTTGCATCATTTTATCTGAAAGATGTCCAGTCTCTTTACGAGAACTGCTACACCCTGGGACCATTCGTAGCAGCGAGTGCAGTAGTAGGTGAGGGCTCAGCCACTACATTCCCTTAATCCCATAACCTTTTTTAACCTTTCTCTTGAATACTTTTATTGTTGTTTTTATGGTTGTTACGGTAGGCTAAGAAGCCTTCCGCATCCTTGGATTTGGCGGGTGGTCTATTCATTCTTGAGAAGCGCCTGGGTTAAAGGTTTGGTAGAGGTCCTTTAGTAGGGGTTGCAACCCCGTGTACTTTGGCACCTTTGGGTTGATTCAGCCTCCAAGAGGAACGCTGCGCTCAGTAAGGAAGACGAACTTTAAATAAGAGGCAGAGTAACGGTTCTATTCGACTTCCTTACCAGGTACTTATTATTTCATTGTTATTTGAGATAACTGTTATATGAAATATGGGATACTTAGCTATCCTTTAATCTTGTACACTGGTTTTCACCCACCTCCCTGGGTGTGAATCAGCTACATGATTATCGGGTAAGTTTAATATTGAAAAATGTTATTTTTATTAGTAAAATAAATTTTTGAATATACTTACCCGATAATCATGATTTAATCAACCCTCCCTTCCTCCCCAGAGAGAACCAGTGGACCGAGGAATAATTGAGGAGGTGTCAACAAGAAGTACTTGAGTACCTGGCCACAGGTGGCGCTGGTAAGTACACCCCCTTCTAGTATTGTGATAGCTGGCGTATCCCTCCATAGAATTCTGTCGGGCAACGGAGTTGACAGCTACATGATTATCGGGTAAGTATATTCAAAAATTTATTTTACTAATAAAAATAACATTTTTATTACTAAAATAAATTTTTGAATATACTTACCCGATGATCATGATTTAAATGACCCGCCCTTCCTCCCCATAGAGAACCAGTGGACCGAGGAGAAAATTGAGGTCTTGTTGACAAGAAGTACTGGAGTACCTGACCACAGATGGCGCTGTTGTGTACACCCCCACCTGTATAGCGATCGCTGGCGTATCCCGACCGTAGATTTCTGTCGGGCAACAGAGTTGACAGCTACATGATCATCGGGTAAGTATATTCAAAAATTTATTTTAGTAATAAAAATAACATTTCACACATTTACTTATATAGGATATACTTACCATAACTAATCCCATTAAGGTTCAGGAACCAGTGATGTCAAACCCTTTTTTTTGTATGAAAACGTTTTCCATTTTT
This sequence comes from Palaemon carinicauda, assembly GCF_036898095.1. Taxonomy (NCBI): domain Eukaryota; kingdom Metazoa; phylum Arthropoda; class Malacostraca; order Decapoda; family Palaemonidae; genus Palaemon; species Palaemon carinicauda. Next base: position 227,526 of record NW_027168926.1, on the reverse strand, counting down.
CATATTCCTCGACTTACGTATTGATATTAAACGAAACCTTGCATTTCCCCAGTGCCCGAAGCCTGTGATAGCTGCCATTCACAATGCGTGCGTTGGAGGTGGGGTGGACCTCATCTGCTCGGTTGATATACGTTACTGCACGTCGGATGCCTGGTTCCAAGTGAAGGAGGTTGATATTGGTGAGGAACTCTCTCTCTCTCTCTCTCTCTCTCTCTCTCTCTCTCTCTCTCTCTCTCTCTCTCTCTCTCTCTCTCTCTCTCTCTCTTTCTTTCTTTCTTTTACAGATATATGGGTGTTCCATCCCTCTTGTTTATTTTTGAATACAAAACAAACATTTCACAATTCACTTCCAGCATTATGGAATACTGCCTCATGATCAGTTGTTGTTTATTTTATTTTAATTTGTTACAACACAAAGACAAACTATCGTCCTTCACAGTAGGAAAAGGGATAACAATAAAGCTGGAACACTTCACAAAGGTGTAAACAACCAACAAGGAGGCAGCCGCCTCCTCTCCATCTAGCTGTAACTCCACTTGATTCCAGCCGTCAGAGGGGACAATTGTATTCTCTCTTCATGGAAACTTTTTCTTTTTCAATTTGTTCTTTTGTGTGATTGTCTTCCTCTCTACTTGTCATGCGGACATGCCCGTGGGTGCTGCCCCATACTTGCAGCGCCTTCATGCGTAGCGTAGAAGTAGATCCCCACAGGCTGTGTTGGTCCTGCAGAGGCCACGTATGTTCCAAGGCCATGCAGCGAGTGTAGGGAGTGGCCATCCTCCTAGTGAGTGTTGTTTGGCAGTAAGGAGAAAAAAGTCCAAGAGGGATTCTTCCCCTTCAGGGTCACCCTCAAAGTCGAAAAAGGCCAGGGCGCCCTTTTCATCCTCCAGAACTCCCTATTCGAGTACGAGTGATGGTTGTTTAAGCCTTGGACAAGCATGTCATGCTATTTTCCCTTGCAAAATGGCAGCACCTCCTCCTCTAGGGGACTCACCATCTCTTTACACAGCTGATGCCTCATAGTGCTCTGGCCTTCTCGGGAGATTGTGGACTTCCTTTCAGAGAAGCTCTAGCAGTTCCTGGAGGTGAAATATCACCTGTAGGTCATTGCCCTGGTGATGTCTTCTCCTCAGGAGCAGGCGCCCTCGCATGACCGGCCCATCCCGAGCCTTCTCTTTACCCTCCAGCTTGTCATAAGGTCTCTACTTCAGCAGTAGCTTGGCACCGTACGAGGTCGTCCTCATTGGACCTTCGTAGCTCTTTGGAGCCCTATCACTAGGTTGTTTCTCAGCTTCAGCGTGATCTCTCCTCTAGTAAGAGGTCACCTTCTGCTAGATCTTAGCCTTCCTGAACTTCACTTGTCAGACCTTCTCCATCCTCTAGATCTTCACCCAATAGATCTTCTAGACGTAAAGCATTTTGTGTGGTAAATACAGTTGGAACAGAGACTTCCTCCCACCTAAGAGAATACTTCAACATCAAACCATTGTTCCCTCTCCTTGGGTGGTGTCATAGCCTCTGTATCTTGGTCCTCTACTATCTTGGGGTAGAGATCTCTTACTTGAGGGTACACTCAGGCACACTATTCTATCTTATCACTAATTTTTCTTATTTTTTTATTTTTTATAGTTTAAATATGAAAGATCTATTTTAATGTTGTTGTTGCAGTACCAGCCGAACTCGGTTGATTCCCTTGTCAGGCTGGGAGGAACGTAGAGAGGAGAGGTCCCCTTTTTTATTTCATTTATTTGATGTCGGCTACTCCCCAAAATTGGGGGAAATCCCTTGGTACATGGTATGTTTTTAAAATATTTAAATTATTTAATTTTGATTGTTCATTACTTCTCCTGATGTCTGTTTATTTATTTCCTTCTTTCCTTTCCTCACTGGGCAAATAGCATCTTGTTTTTCCAACTAAGGTTGTAGCTTAGCTTGAATAATAATAATAATAATAATAATAATAAGGATGAGTCTCCTATAGTAAAGGTTGATGGTTTGTATTTGTGTTGGAATGAATGAAAAATTTTTAAGAATAATTTGTATATTTCCAAACTATACAAACCTTCACTAAAACTTTCCCGCCATCACCAACCCCCAGAACAAGTCACGGCTGCAATCCAAGTGAGGTTACAGCGAGCCGCCTCCCTGCCACCGACAGGCTGTTTACACCTCGTTAAAGCTTCAACTGCCTTTTATCAGCTTCGCCATTATCCATTCTCCTATAGTAAAGGACTCGAGTTTATATAGTTAGGAAAAATATAAATCAACTTGTAAATTTTTCATGTTCATATTATTGAACGACCATCACCATCTCTCTCTCTCTCTCTCTCTCTCTCTCTCTCTCTCTCTCTCTCTCTCTCTCTCTCTCTCTCTCTCTCTCTCTCTCTCTCTCTCTCTCTCTCTCTTCTTCTTCTTCCTGCTTTTTTAAATATTTAACTTAGCTAGTGAATATATAATAGCTGCAACTCTGCGGCTCGACAGAAAACACACTCAAGAAACTCGCGAGCGATCGCTATGAAGGTTGCGGGTGTGCCCACCAGCGCCAACTGTCGGCCAAATACCACTCTTGTATGTAAACAAAACCTTCAATTCTTCTCTGTCGACGTTGACGACAAGACGTATCAATACTCGCTGTAGAACCTGGAGTTTTCTCAACATATTTGGTGAAGTACTTCATTTTGGTTTGAGCTTTCGCAGTGCAGGTGTTTTATCTTCATCTTAAATCTTGAACTCGTTTTTGGATAGATTTAATTTTTGATGACAAAGAGAGTATGGACTTTCTTTGACTTTTAAATGGCCGACCCTTCCCTTAGACGGAAGTGTGTTTAGGCTTTTAGCAATTATCTTATCACGTTATAAATTAATTATAGATTTTCCTCTATATATTTTTATATCTCAACCGCCTTTATTAGGCCTCTTCGATTAGCTTTCCATTTATAATAAACATCAAAATAAATTTTAATGATTTGTTTATATGCGACCTTTCCTGAGAGTAGGCGGTCCTAACTTGGAAACCGAAGTTAAACAACGTTGAGCCCTTTCAATCGTAAATAGCTTTTAAAGAGCTAATGATTTAAAACTTATTAAATGAATATTTTTTAATAGATATTTTATGAAAGATTTTCTTTGAATAGTCTTCGTACTGTTTCAAAGATGAACTAACGTTTAGTTTATTTATGCTACGCAGTTTGTGCTCTATCGTTACGATAGAGAGAGAGAGTATCACGGTTTCACTTTGCAGAAAGAGTAAATCGATTCTGACGTTTTGTTCATTCTTCTTTCAAAGCTTAAATGTTTTAAATTCTATTTTAAAGGAACTTTTTAATTGAAAAACCTTTCAGTTTTTTCCTTTGGTCAAATAACCAGTTTTTTTGACGAAACGTAAGTGGGCTCTTCTCTTGGGTGCGAAATCAAGAGAGAGAGAGAGAGATAGAGACGGAGGGAGAGAGAGGAGAGAAAACGTTCCGTTCTTTATCTCGTCCCAAGCGGGTAACGTTGTTCTCGAGTTACTCTCGTCCCTAGTCTCTGTACGGGGAGAAAGGATAAAACGTTTTTAGTTTTTTATTCTCGTCCCAAGGCAATGTACGGTGAGAGATTGAAAACGTAGTTTTGAATGAACTAGTGTTTAGTCTCTTCCCCAGCCACTGAATTTTTTATCTTAAAATATGTTTACTGTTTTTTGCTGGTATTAATGTGCTTGCATTATACGACTGATTTCGCAATTACAACCTTTTGATGAGGGTAGAATTGCGTGCTTCAGGTAGAAATCAGTTTTATTCATACCTGATGTGAATTGTTAAAAGATTCGATTTCAGTGAAATAAGTGCAAAACAGAAAATCGTAGTGATAAAGTGATATTGCGCAAAGTGTTATCAGTGTTGCGACCGAGGGTTCGTCTGTTCGTGCCTGTCGTTCGCCTAGTCCGGGACCTCTTGCAAGCTCCCAAGCCCAGGGGAGAAGTAATGTCGTACGACTTATGGGTTCGAGAGGCCTTGATCAGCGAACAGACGTTCCCTCTATGGTATCGGGTGTATCTTACCAAGATCACCCCTACCATAAGGCGAGAGAGACGATTTTCTCCTCGTCATCCGAAGGCTTTTCGCATAAGAAACCGTGAAACAAGGTTTCGAGGCCCTTTAAGCGAAAGTCAGTCCTTTCAGGACAGGTCCAGCGTCCTGGTTTTAACCATTAGGACAGCTCTGACCCTATGCAGTCATCGGAAGACTGCTTGCCGCCTAACAAAAGCGTAACACAGACTCCGAGAGTCTTTTTGTAGACAAGGTTTTGCGGTCACAGACGTTACCCTCGTCTCTTACCGCAACCATTCCCGTTGATCCTAAATGGGTTGTACGGCAAGACAGGCAGAATAAGCTTGCCTCCCTTATGGAAGACTATTCTGCCGATAAGTCCGTTGAGCCTAGCCGTTTATCTCATCGAGATCCTGGCTTTCAGCCACCCTAACGTTCCTTTGTGCGTCCTGTTGACGTTGGCGTAGCTAAGTCACGTCAGTCAGGTTGTTTAGAACCACACTCGATGCGGTCTCGTGTGGATTTTCAGCCACATTTGGACGTTAGGCCACTTGCTGATGCTCCTGTTGACGTTCAGGACGTTCGCTAACAATCGGAGTTGACTTGTTTTGACGCTGAGCGTCAACCTCCGCATTCTAGAGTTGTTTTGACTGCTCAGTCTAGGCGGTCAAAGCAGTCTCGAGTGGACGCTGTGCGTCCTCACGCACCTGTTGTTGTTGACAGTTCACAGACTGTCAAGCAGTTACATGACGTTGCGTCCTGGTCTCTCGCACCTGTTGTTGTTGACAGTTCACAGACTGTCAAGCAGTTACATGACGTTGCGTCCTGGTCCGCTATTAATGCACCAGTGCGTGTGGACTCTGCTTGTAAAGCATTGCCACCACGGTAGGTCTCTCCCTTGCTTGAGACTCAGCTATTATCGGACAAGGTTCCTTCAGATGAGGAAGTTGCTGTTCCCCCTCCTACTGATATTCCCTTGAGGACTCTGTCAGACGGAGAGGAGCCTAAAGCTGCTTAGCCCTCTATGGACTTTAAATAAATCATGCTGATTTTTAAGGATCTTTGTCCGGATCTTTTTGTAACTGCTGCTCCTCGTTCGCCTAAACGTCAGAGCTTACACTAGGCCTAGCTACTTCGAAGCCGTTGTTTTATAAGCTAGTGCTCTCTCGCTCTCCTAGAGAGCTTTACGTTTGCTAGGCGACTGGTTTATCACCAGGAGGAGTTTGGGGGATACAGCCTTTGCTTTCCCTTCTTTTAAACTGGCTTATAGAGCGAGAGTCTGATATGACACGAGAGAAGTTCTCGGCTTGGGAGTTCCTGCCTCTGCCCAGATAGACTTCTCGAACCTCATAGACTCTCCCTGGCGCCTGGCCATGAGACGCTCCAAGATTTTACAGGTCAACTTCACAGCTGTTTTCGAGCCTTTGAAGTTTTGCTGTACAATTATGTCATGCATAAACAAGGCTTTCAGGGATGGCTCCAATGATCTGACAGCCACGTTCTCTGCAGGAACAAGTCCCTCAGGGATGGCTCCATGATTTGGCAGCCATGTTCACTGCAGGAGTACGTAAGAGGCAAGTGCGCTCAATGTGTTCATTGTCAAGACAAACTTCACGATGAAGTCTACCAGGCTGTCTTGACAGCATTTATGGAAGGCGACTGGATGGTCTCTCTCGACCTTCAGGAGGCATACTTCCACATTCCTATACACCCGGATTCCCAACCGTTTCTGAGGTTTGTTTACAGGAATGTGGGGTACCAGTTTCGAGCCCTGTGCTTTGGCCTCAGTTCTGCGCCTCTCGTGTTTACAAGGCTCATGAGGAATGTGGCAAAATCCCTCCATCTATCGGGGATCCGAGCCTCCCTGTACTTGGACGACTGGCTTCTCAGAGCATCGTCCAGCCTTCGCTGTCTGCAGGATCTACATTGGACGTTGAGTCTGGCCAGGGAGTTGGGACTGGTGGTCAACCTAAAAGTCCCAACTGATCCCATCCCAGATTATTCTATTTTTGGGGATGGAGATTCGCAGTCAAGCCCTGCTCGAAGTCCAACTAATGCTGAAAAGAAAACGTTTATTCAGTCAGGAGTTGGAACAGTCTCGTAGGGACTCTCTCATCCCTGGAGCAGTTTGTCTCACTAGGGAGACTACCCCTTCTGCCTCTCCGGTTCCATCTAGCCTCTCACTGGAACTAGGACAAGACATTAGAGACGGTATCATTCCCAGTCTCCGAACCAATAAAGGCATGCCTGAAATGGTGGGACAGCAATATCAGTCTGAGAGAGGGACTATCCCTAGCAGTCAAGAACCCAAACCACGTGTTGTCCTCAGACGCGTCGGGTTTGGGTTGGGGTGCGACCCTGGACGGTCGGGAATGCTCGGGTCTGTTGACCTCAAGTCAGAAGAGCATGCACATCAACGGCAAGGAGCTATTAGCAGTCCACTTGGCCTTGATGATATTAGAAAGCGTCTTAGAAACTAAGTGGTAGAGGTCAACTCAGACAACACCACAACTTTGGCGTACATCTCCAAGCAAGGAGGCACACACTCCTTCACGCTGCTCGAGATCGCAAGGGACCTTCTCTTATGGTCAAGAATTCGAGGCATCTCCCTGTTGACGAGATTCATCCAGGGGGACTTGAACGTCTTGGCAGACTGTCTCAGTCGGAGGGGTCAGGTGATACCCACGGAATGGACCCTCCACAAGGACGTGGGCAAGAGTCTTTGGGCTACTTGGGGTCAACCCACCATAGACCTCTTTGCCTCCTCGTTGACCAAAAGGTTACCAATCTTTTGCTCTCCAGTCCTAGATACAGAAGCAATCTACATAGACGCGTTTCTACTGGATTGGTCTTTTATGGACTTATATGCATTCCCACCATTCAAGATAGTCAACAAGGTACTGCAGAAGTTCGCCTCTCACAGAGGGACAAGGTTGACGTTGGTTGCTCCCCTCTGGCCCGCGAGAGAGTGGTTCACCGAGGTACTTCAATGGCTGGTAGACTTTCCAAGAAGTCTTCCTCTAAGGGTAGATCTGTTACGTCAGCCCCACGTAAAGAATGTCCATCAAAGCCTCCCCGCTCTTCGTCTGACTTCCTTCAGACTATCGAAAGACTCTCAAGAGCTAGAGGCTTTTCGAAGGAGGCAGTCAGTGCGATTGCAAGAGCTAGGAGAACTTCTACCATTAGAGTATACCAGTCGAAGTGGGAAGTCTTTCGAGACTGGTGCAAGTCAGCATCTGTGTCTTCGTCCAGTACCTCTGTAGCCCAAATCGCAGATTTTCTTTTACATCTGAGAAAGGTTCGCTCCCTTTCAGCTCCCACAATTAAGGGCTACAGGAGCATGTTGGCTTCGGTCTTTCGACATAGAGGCTTAGATCTTTCCAACAATAAAGATCTCCAAGATCTCCTTAAATCTTTCGAGACCTCTAAGGAACGTCGTTTGGCAACTCCTGGATGGAACTTAGACGTGGTCCTAAGGTTCCTCATGTCAGACAGGTTTGAGCCATTACATTCAGCCTCCCTGAAGGATCTCACCCTCAAGACACTTTTCCTAGTGTGCTTGGCTTCGGCTAAAAGGGTCAGTGAACTTCATGCCTTCAGTAAGAACATCGACTTTTCTACAGAAAAAAGCCACTTGTTCACTTCAACTTGGTTTCCTGGCCAAAAATGAACTGCCTTCTCGTCCTTGGCCTAAATCTTTTGATATTCCTTGCTTATCAGAGATCGTAGGCAACGAACTGGAAAGAGTATTATGTCCTGTTAGAGCTCTTAAGTTCGATTTAGCTCGTACTAAGTCATTACGAGGGAAATCTGAGGCATTATGGTGCTCAGTTAAGAAACCTTCATTGCCTATGTCAAAGAATTCTTTGTCATATTTTATCAGATTTTTTTTTAATACGAGAAGCTCATTCTCACTTGAATGAGAAAGACCGATGTTTGCTTAAGGTTAAGACGCACGAAGTTAGAGATATAGCAACCTACGTGGCCTTCAAGCAAAATAAATCTCTGCAAAGTATTATGGACGCGACTTTTTGGAGAAACAAGTCAGTGTTCGCGTCATTTTACTTAAAAGATGTCCAGACTCTTTACGAGGACTGCTACACACTGGGTCCATTCGTTGCAGCGAGTGCAGTAGTGGGTGAGGGTTCTACCAGTACACTTCCCTAATTCCAATATCCTTTTAATCTGTCTCTTGAAATGTTTTTAATATTGTTTTATGGGTTGTTCGGAAGGCTAAGAAGCGTTTCGCATCCTGGTTGATTTGGCGGGTGGTCAAAGTCATTTCTTGAGAGCGCCCAGATTAGGGGTTTGATGAGGTCCTGTTGGTATGGGTTGCAGCCCTTGATACTTCAGCTCCTGGGAGTCTGTCAGCATCCTAAGAGGATCGCTGGGCTCCGTGAGGAAGACAGACTTACAAGGCAGAGTAATCGTCTAAGTCAACTTCCTTACCAGGTACCTATTTATTTTGGTTTTGTTATATTGATAACTGTCAAAATGAAAAAACTCTTAGCTTATACGCTGTAAACATAATTAACTCTGGTCTCTACCCACCTCCTTGGGTGTGAATCAGCTATTATATATTCACCGGCTAAGTTAAATATTTAAAAATGATATTTTAATTATAAAATAAATTTTTGAATATACTTACCCGGTGAATATATAAATTAAATGACCCTCCCTTCCTCCCCAATAGAGACACAGCGGGACGAGAAGAATTGAAGGTTTTGTTTACATACAAGAGTGGTATCTGGCCGACAGTTGGCGCTGGTGGGCACACCCGCAACCTTCATAGCGATCGCTCGCGAGTTTTTTGAGTGTGTTTTCTGTCGAGCCGCAGAGTTGCAGCTATTATATATTCACCGGGTAAGTATATTCAAAAATTTATTTTATAATTAAAATATCCTTTTTTTTATCATCTTATCCATCATTATATCCAGACCATTTCAATTTTCAAGAGTCAAAAGAGTCCTTCTGCAGAATAGTAGTAAGCTAACATTTGAGTAACAAAATGCCATTACAGAAAGTCCTTAACTTACAAACTTAATAGGTTCTAAGAAGGTAGTGGTAAGTCTAATTTATTTAAATCTTTGGTCTGGGGTAGGTTTCACCTTCACCCAACTCACATGCATACGATTTTCAGCTGTAAAAGTCAACAAATGATTTGGTTTCATATTGCAAATGTCCTCTTGCTTACTGCATTAAATTATATAATATCCCTATATTGTTTTATTACAGTACAGTATTTCATTATGAACATGTGATACAGTATCCAATTTTTATGGTTTCAATTGGATCAAGTGTTTGCATTTCTGAATGTTTGTAAGTTTAAGACCTTCTGCCTCAAAGGCATTCTACAGCAAGCTCCCTTCTTCCAGGACTGGCCGCCGACGTGGGAACTTTGCAACGTCTTCCGAAGATCATTGGCAACGAGAGTTTGGTTCGGGAGTTGGCCTTCTCTGCTAGAAAGATATTCGCCAGCGAGGCAGAAAAGTGTGGCCTGGTGTCCCGCATATTCGACAACAAAGAGAGGTTTGTCCGTGGCTCGTCGGCGTATCTGACTACCTACCATTGAATTATTGAGTCAATTATGTCTTCTGTGCATTTAATTACAGATGAAATGTAATTGAAGAACCCTGTTTGCAACTGCACCCTCACAAGCTGAAGGCTTTACCTGCCTCGCTTGCTCACCAGTAGCAAAATGTCATATTATTTGTCCTCCAAGTTTGGAAGGTGGGGAAACTACGGGACAGTATAGTGGCATGCTCTGATTCCTTAGCTTATTATATGATCTGGAGCTGAATGGATAGAGCTTTGACTGGCTACTTTAGTTTTCTCAAAGTTTTTCATTTTCAGTTCATTCTCCAGTTTATTTGATACTTATTAAACATTGCTTTGTTCCTCTGCGACATATAAACCCTTGTCCTTTAATTAGGGAGATTGTTTCGGTGCAAGTTGGAATCGTTCGTTGAAGTTGGTTAACGACCAGTTATCTAACCGGCCAGGTGGTGGGCTGGTAAGTTGCGCTCCTTCTCCAGTTAAAGAAGACTCACTTTAGCTTCAGTCGCTGAGGTGTCCAGATGGACAAAACATCTTCCAAAACTTCTAATCCTTTCTCTTTGCAGTATGATGGATGAAAACAAAATGGAAGCAGGGACTTAGTGTTTGGCAGGGGGAAGGGTAGACGCTGCAATTGCTTCGTGTCGAACCCGGTTGTAGATCTTTACTCCCTCTGTGCCTTTTGTAGTAGGCATGCCATTCACAGGCATCCTCGTGTTCTGAATGTCGATTGAAAAAGTATTATAAAGGTAGCATATTAAGAAATATCTCAAATCCTTATGAAAAGATTATTACCTGTTGCCAAGTTCTAAGGGTTGAGTCAGGCATTCCAATGACACTTGGCTGTTCACCAAAGTTCATAGTCTTCGTAATATCTTTTTCTCCACATATAATTACGTGAAAAACATTTCTTCAAGCTTCAGATCAGTGCATAAAACCTGTGTTGGGATCCAAGATGATGGACCTCTCGGTCTAAAGCATTGTTTATTATGCCGATACCAATTTGAATTTTCTCACAGAAAATCTGATCACTTTTCTATTGGTAATGCGTCGGAATCTTTGGTGGGGTTTACTCCCAAGTTCGCAAAGTTCAGTCCAAAATGACGGACGTCGGTTCAAAGCAGCGCTAATTACATTATAGTATGTTGGTACCAATTGGAATTTCCACAAAAAAAGTCTGATCACTTTTCTCTTGGTAAAGCAAAGGAACGTTTACTAGGTTTTACTCTCAAGTCAAATCCAATAACTAGGATCTCTGTGTTTCTTTGTGTCACTTTCTGAGCACTTCAAGATCTTGAAAAACCATTTCATTTCAGGTCAAATGTTTTACAGTACCTTTAATTGAATTGATTTTGAATAGGAAACCATCATTGGAAAATGCCAGAGTAAATGGAGCCCTTTTCATTTGATATCCTTCGAAAGTTGCAGTTTCAAAGTTGATGAATATTAATGCTAAAGCTAACAGGATTTCTGGTACATTATTGCTTTTATATATGAATTGGAGTATAATGGTAAATTACACTAGCTTTCATTAACTTCAGCGTGTGATTTTTTCATTATAATACAACCATCCTATTTACTATCAAAGTTTGTCAATCCCCACACCAGACCATTTAGGAGTCCCTCTGATTCATTTTATATTCCACAGGATTGGAATGCCTTCAGGCAATCCATAGAAATTGCTTCGGAGAAATCTCCTTATGACTAACGCAAAACCCTACGGATAGAATGGTAAGCTTCCACATCACTATAGTTTGTAGTACTGTGTTAGAGAAAAAAATTACATTGAGATCATACGATGATAAAAGGAAATGAATATGTACATAAACAGAAAATTAATTTGTCTTCCTTTGCCATCATAGACTTTACTAAGTTTTTTCCATTAGACTTTACTAAGTTTTTTCCAGTCCTATACAGGAAATACAATCAATATACAGTACTCGTGTACCTAATCAATGGACCTTCAGACTCAATTCTTTATTCTAAACGTGACAGAGTACATCAGATAGTTCTGCTAACACAGTCTTTTCCTCATGTAACCTGCCCTTTTTCTCAGCTTTTAAGTATCGGTTCCAAAAAATTAATATACAAAAAAAAAGATTTTCAAGTAAAAAACTTCTGTACTTTATAGATTTTATAGGCTGCTTCCGAGTCTCAAAATTCTGTCTCTGAACACGATGGAATTCAGTGATTTGCTGGTGAGCAGTGTTGGTCTTTCTCGGCAATAGAAATAAGCTAAGACGGCTACTCTCCAGATAAAGACTGGGTGCCTCTAACTGGTTGATAACCTCGCAGAGAAGCTTGTACTTGCAAATTAACTATGATCTCTGATGTCGACTCGGAAGAAAACGATTAAAGCCCTGAGAAGTCAGACGTCGGTTTAGGAGGTAGCTCTGTTCGAGAAGACTCAAAAGGAGCTGTCATATTCATATTAGGTAAACCAGACTGCTCCACTTTAACCTCAAGTTCTGACCTGTGTTTCAAGCTTCCATTGAAATGATGGAAAGGGTCAGGATTCTGAGGAAGCTCAGGAATGGAAGACAATTCCTTATCCGCAAATTCATTCTGATTGAAAGTGAGACGAGTTCTCCACTCATAAGACGAGGCTGTAGTAGAGGCAAGTAAAATATTGAACCTTTGGATGTAGTCCAAGGGAGACTAAATTCACATGAAACAGAACTCTTGGGCAACCGTCGATCCTCAAAATAAGGCTGTAAAAAGCCGGAGAAGCCATAATCTGGATGAGTGGACACTGCTAAGTCAGAAAGAGGGCTTTCTACACTAGTAGGTCTAGATAAGTCTGCTGGAACTCTTGGAACCATTAGAAGGTTGTTCCAGCAGCAAAATACTGGATGCTTCCCAAAATTCCAAACTTGCTTGGTAGGAAAAACATCTTCCTCCTGGAAAGAGGAGGTTAAGAAATAAGGTGCTGGAACTTCTGGCTTAGGAAAGTGAACCACCAATTTAGGAGTCAAAATTTTGGTGCATCACCCATTTCAGTGGAACTGATCTCACACAGTTGGAGGACCATAAATTCCTGATCTATTTCCAGCTTTAATACAGGAGTCTCATTAAAATCTTCAGGTGAATATAACCAAGCATTCAATGTCCTCTTTCACTCATAAGTCTTAACTGATTTGAGGATGGATTTGAGGATGGGCTTGGGCTTAGTAAGACTTCTTGTAGGACTATAACTTTTCCAATGCCTATGGGATTTGTTAGGATCTAGAGTCAAAAGATATATGCAACTACAACAGCCACACCATGACTAATGGAGTCAGAACTATCTGAGATATCAGAAAGAAGTTGGACTAGTATCAACAATCCCTTAACTATCCGGAGTCTCTGTTGCCGGATACAAGAGAAAGGGCCTCCTGAGATAGGCTGGAATCTCTAACCATGCTTTTAGTGATATGGGGAGCCCTTACTAGTTCACCATCAGTCAGTTCCTTATGCTCATAGGTGATCTTATTCTCTTGTACCTTAGTAACACGGAATACCATCTCAAACCTCGGGGTGATCTTATTCGTCCGAAGGTGTCTCAACAAGTGCACCTTCTGAAGAACCCGAAAACCCTCCTTAAACGGTTTGTACTAAGGATGTCCTTCAGCCCATGGGTCTCTCGTTGCTATTGAAAGCAATTCGATACTATCAACATTGTGAGCAGCCTTCAGTATGTTCTCAGCTGGAGTACAGCCAATCTTAGCGTGATGGGAATGATTGTAGCTGAGAACGGCTCTGGATAAATACCAGTCCCATTTACGAGATTCCCCCAGAAATCACCCTCAGTAACTTGACAACAGTACGATTCAGCCATTCTACATTACTAGAGGCTTTGTACGGAGTTGATTTCACTTGTGCAACATTGTACTGCTCCAACAACTAAATAAATTCCTGGGAAATTAACTCAGGGCTGTTGTCAGTCAATATCTGGACTGGAACATGCAAAATAACCGGAAAAACTCAGTCTTCATGTGCTTGGCATATCATGCTGCTGCTCATATTCCTTATGGGTACTGCCGTCACAGTGGTCGACCACCATCAGACACCCAATAAAACCAGTACTAGTTGGGAGACTCACAAGGTCCATAGTGGCCAATTCAAAAAGAGAAGAGGTCAGTATTTTCAAAGTTGGCAGCGACAACAATCTTCCATGAGATCTTAAAATTCTGACATTTTCAACACGTTCAGTACATATCCCTGATTACACTAATCGAGGATTTGTGCCAAACGCGTTGACGGAGCATTGCAATCATTTTACCTATTCCCTAGTGAGCATTTTGCAGGTGTGTCTGCAACCAGGTCTATCAGGAAATTGAAGTTGTCTACAGGTACTGCTGAGCTATTTGGGCTCTTGTTTCACTAGCAGACCCTGGAGCACCTCCAGGTCAGACCAACATCTATATATGGCAGATAATGAGCGTGGAACCTGAGATGCAGGAACTCTGGGGTAGATCATTTTAATGACAGATTAGATTTGTCAATAATCTGTTTAGATCTTAATCACCTGACTAAAGGACAGAAGAGCAGTCCCCAACACTACATGGTCAGGTTCAGGGTCAGTCACCTTCATGACGGTGGTCTCAGTATGCAGTGGTGAGACTGTACCTTGAGGGAAATTTGAAGAACAGTAATGTGGTCCTACATCAACTGTTCTTGAGGCAAATCCAGGATCAGGTAGACTGCATCCAGCAGATTTCTGTCAAGGAAAAAAGAAAAGTTAATGTCTCTGGCAGCTACCACTGCATTGTCAAACAGTGGATGTTTCCACACAATGGGACACTTTACCTTTTAAGTGAATGTAGCATAGAATGCTGGTACAGGCACCAGTCAACCCCTCTAACTGTTTTCCAGACAGTACCTGATACTCTATGGCTATGCCAAGCTGGCTGAGTATGGACTCATTAACAAGGCAGCCTGTGCCCCTGTATCAACAAGGGCACAATATAAGATTTCCTGGTGTTGAAACACTTACTTACAATTGAACTGACAAGGTGTCTTTTCAATCGCGTACTGGATTACAGAACAATCCTCTGGTACCTCAGGATTATGAGTGGTCAAGTCCTCAGCATGAGGCTCACAAGCTTCCACCTCTGTCTTATGCCCCAGAATTACATCTGTTGGAGGAACGTAATTGCGGCTCTCGATCAGAGGGATAAAGTACACTCCAGAAAGACACTGAAGATGCATACACTGAGATTAGAAGGAACCCAGATTTCCAGGTTCAGTAACTTAGAAGTGGCAAAAAGCCTTAATCCGGTTCCTGCTACGCTTGTCCAGTTTGAAGCCTAGTCGACCGACGTCTTTCAGAAAATGCTGGACTAAGGCATCCCGGAGCTTGGCTCCCTTCAGCTAAGAGTCTGGTGCAACACCTGACCCTTCCATCCAGCAGTTCATGGTCAGCTCCAAAGATTACGAGAAAATCTGGACGACTTCGGACTCCCTTGTTATTATTATTATTATTGCTAGCTAAGCTACAACCTTAGTTGGAAAAGCAGGATGCTATAAGCCCAAGGAGCAGGGAAAATAGCCCGGTGAGGAAAGGAAATAAGGAAACATAGAAAAGTGCACCTGAGTGTACCCATAAGCAAGAGAATTCTAACCCTAGACAGTGAAGATGATGGTACAGAGGCTATGGCACTATCCAAGAATAAAGAACAATCGTTTGATCCCAGAGTGTCCTTCTCTTAGAAGAGCTGCTTATCAGCTAAAGAGTCTCTTCTACCCTTATTAAGAGGAAAGTAACCACTGAACAATTACAGTGGAGGAGTTAACTGGCCCTGAGTAAAGAAGAATTTTTTGGTTATCTCAGTGTTGTCAGGTGTATGAGGAAAAAAGAGAAGGTGTAAAGATTAGGGAAGATTATTTGGCATATGTATAGACAAAGGAAAATTAAACCATAACAATAGAGGGATCTACAGTAGTACTATCTGGCCATTCAAAGGACCCAATAACTCTGTAGTGGTAGTATCTCAACGGGTCACTGGTACCTGTCGTCTCAGTTTACTAGGCAACTTGGAAATTGAAGATTCAATAACAGTCATGCAGTCAGTTAATTCAGGCCAACAGGATAATCAGTCTCCTGTGGTGGCATTCTGAACTTGCGGACAGTCATCATCTCCTACGCCTTTTGACGCAAAGGACCTCGGTTAGATTTCGCAATTTGTCTCTATCTTGAGCTTTTAATTCAGTACTTATCCATGCATCATCTCCTACTTCACACTTCATAGTCCTCAGCCATGTAGGCTTGGGTCTTCCGACTCTTCTAGTGCCTTGTGGAGCCCAGCTGAACGTTTGGTGAATTAATCCCTCTTAGGGAGTGCGAATAGCATGCCCAAACCGTCTCCATCTACCCCTCATCATAATCTCATCCACATATAGCACTCTAGTAATGTCTCTTATAGTTTTATTTCTAATTCTGTCCTGCCATTTAACTCCCGATATTCCTCTGAGGGCTTTGTTCTTAAATGTACAGTATTTAACAAAAAAGTTAAATTTGAAAAAGTCCTCTAGTGTCCGTGTTAGACAACTGTCCACCAGATTTAGGTCTCCTAAATACATCAGAGGACGGAGATCAGAATGGATCACGAAGAACTAGCCATAGACGAAGGCCCTATGAAGGTTTTCATTCCCCATCACAATGGTGGAGCAATGGGTCTTGTAGTCGAAGAAGGTCATGAAGTCATAAGCTATCACCTGATGTTCCCCTGGATGCTCCAAGGATTAACCTGGCACAGACAAACATCCCCACCCTCACCTGAAGCGTCAACAAACAACTCCATGGGTTTAGCATCAGCAGAGTAGTCAGGGTACGACAAGATAATGTCCTCCTTGATCAGTTCCTTCAGAGGCTCAGAGATACAGTCCATCTCTACTGTCCATATCAGTTTCCTGGTCCCATGGGATTTCCATCCTCCAGTCTTTGCGGAAAACGGTTTGGCTATCTGTGAGCACGTCGGGATGAACTCCCATTGGAAGTTTATCAGTCTCAGAAATCCTTGTAGCTCATGCACAGTAGTAGGTCTAGGGAAATCCTCCAGTTTCTCAATGTGTTCTGGTAGCTTATGCATACCAGAACATTCAACATATTAACCTCTGCCTGAACCCAATTACACTTCCTGAGTTTTATTTTGAGCTCGGGCTTCTGGAGTAGCCAAAATTCATACTACCAGTTTCAGATGTTCCTCGAAACACTCCCTGAGGATGAAGATGTCATCAATGTAAGCAATCATCTTGGTCTTCAGGAACTCTTGTAGAATACTCTGCATTTCTCTCTGGAACACTGCAGGTACATTCTTCAGTCCAAATGATGAAATTCTAAATTGCCAGTGTACAAAAGTGGCAGAGAAAGATTTGTACTCTTTACTGTTTTCTACTAATGGTAACTGGTAGTACCCATGTACTAGGTCAAGGGTTGTGAAATACTTGACAATCCAAATACAGAATCTACCATGTTTAGCATTGGGAAACTGAGAGACCATCACTTTATTCAGTCTATGGTAGTCCACATGCAACCGTATTCTGTTGTCCTTTTTGCTGACTGGAACAAAGGGCAAAGACCAAGGAGAGATGCTGTGTTCAATAATACCTACTTCATGCAACTCCTTGCATTGTTTCCTCAATGGCGTCAGCGATAGGTTTTGCAAACTGTCGGACCCTCTGATAAATGGGTGTCTCATCATACAGGTGGATACGTTTTGGTGTGCTCGAGCACTCTCCCACATCATCGTCACCCTTACTGATGACTAGAAGATGACAGCGAAGCATTTGACAGAACTGTCCCTTCTGAGAAGAATCCAGTTCATCTGTGATAGACAGTCAGCCTATCTTTATGAATACGCTTGGTTCAGGTAGCAGGTTGCACTCCTGTGCTATCAGGCAAGATGAGGATCATCCACCATTACCATGGTGAATACCTTCCCCAAGAGATCACCCTTTTTGATCTTTGCAGTTTCTTCTGGTAAACCATTGATTAAAACTGAGGCTTTGCCATCTTTTAGTTCTAGGATGCCAGATATCACTGTAGCTTTCCTTGACAGATCGGGAGGTATGATGTCGCCGTAATAATACATCTCCAGCCAACAGTTGGACAGACAGGCAGGGCACCTAAAAGACGTGTCAAGCCTTCAGGAAAATCTACCGTGACAGGAAGAAGTACGGGCTCAGTACCGGTAATCCTAATTCAATTGGCTGCTTGCTTTTCAAGTCTGTAAAGCACTTGCTGACAACAGACTCTTCGTATTGATACATAATACCCCAAAGGGGCCCACTGGGAGTACCGCCAACGCTTAGCCAATTGAGGGCTCTGTCAACTATCACCCCATTTACCCTCAATAACTGGTAACTCAGCATCTTTTGCTCAGCCATAGTCCCTGAAGGCACTACATGGAACATTCTGAGGGTGATTGTCATTCCGTGCAGTATGGGGTTAGCAGTACAGTACCTAAGGTGTTAGGTCCTGCTTGCCCTATACTCTTCAGTCCAGTAGTGTTGGGCACCATCTGCAGCTGGTAATCCTGCACTACACTTGATGACAGGAGGTTGACCTCGGCTTCAGAGTCAATGAGAGCATCCAACACTTTGGACAGAACCTCAGACAAGGTCACTGGGACAACCATGAGTGGGACAGGTGTCAACTGCGCTAGGTTAAGCCTATGAATGGTTTTCAGTACAGCTTAAGTTTCTGCCTCTTCCTTGTAAGAGTTAGTAGGAGAAGCTTTGGAAAGTGTCCGAGACAGGTCATGACTGGCCAGTCCTGAAAGTTTCATTGGATGCACAATGACCTATTCAAGTTGTGGGATGACCCCAGAAATCAAAATTTCCAAGGCTGCCACTGGATTACTAGATGTAAGCTTCCTAGCACTCACCCTCCTTCAATGTAGCCCCATTTTATACACCGAAGGTCTGGTGTTTAATGCCCTATGGTACACCTCGTTACTAGTGAACTTCTTTGCCTTTGACTTTTTACTTATCTTCTCAACCATCCAAGAAATATTGGATTCACTCCCACTTCAACTCTCCCTGCTACTGGTCGAATCAGAGCAGGATGACTTAATAGGTATTGCTCCTCACCTAGGAGTCTGGACAGCAGTGGTTTCCTTCCCAGGGCTGTGGGCAGTAGCCAACTTCTAGATGGGTGACCTATACTGACGCGGTGGCTAGCTGAGCCACAGCATAAGCGCAGGTCCAGTCACCTGTTTCATGTATTCATTGTGTGGCCTGGTTTCTCGCACCAAGTGCAATTCCTCCTCTGGAACTGAGGAGACCTGTCCTGGGTGTGCACTGGTGGGAGGTGCAGGCTTTGGGACAGATCAAGGAGGTATGCTCAGGTGGGCTTGCACAGGAGCAGGTTAACACGTGGGGGCAGCCATGGCAACCCTGTTGGCATACGAGCGGTGCCATGACTGTTCAACAAGACTAATGACTAATTTCTCTGGCTTCTGGCTCCACTGACAAGTTGCCTCATTGAGGACACCCAGCAGGCGTAGGACATCTTGGCAAGTGACCTAACCATAGGCAGTGACATTGATGGTTTACATGTCGCTCATGAGTGGCAGAGGCAAGGGACAGTGACATTGCCCTAGCAGCACAAGGCCCAAGAGATTGACCATATATCCATATGATCAGGGCCTTAGTCCCCTCTCCACCCAAGCTAGGGCCAGGCAATGGCTGGTGTAGGATTGCTCTAGCCAACTCGCCGCTTCACTGGGGACAGTTTTGAGGAGCTTTCACCTCAACCTCTTCCCATCTAGGTTATGCTGACTTGTATAAGGAGGCCAACTGCACAGCATAGATTTTCAGTAGTTCGCCCGAGTGGTGCTGGTGAAACTAGCTTTCCTCCCAGAGTCACGTCTCTCTTAGGCTCCTCGGTACCAGTTGAGCAGATCCTTCATTTACAGGTAGGTCTCCTCAGTTAAAGCCTACTTGATCTCCACCATCAGGTACCTTCCAGGCTCAGCGGTCCACTGACCAGAGCTTCTTGTTGTATACCTACTAGCACAGTAGGCCTCAAAATCCCTGAGGAATCGGGTGAAACTTTGGCCAGTTTCCAACCGTAAGACCCCTTTGCTTGGGGCTCTTCCAAGAGTCAAGGGCCTTGACCAAGTCAAACAGAGGGTTCTGATTGGAGGTATTCTCAACAGAGACGCTGTCAGCTGAACTGACACTGAAGCAGGAGCTAGAGTTGTCGCCAGAGAAATCACTACCGGAATCTTCACTGTTCGACTCTTGGTCGTAGGCTGCATTACTTGCATGTCTCGTCTATTGTCAACCTTGGCATGTCGTCTACGTTCTAGAATGGCCCCGTTGGCAGCATCTGCCTCTGCAGTAGCGGCTGGTACCATTTCAGGTCAGCCTGGCTTTGCCTGGACATCCAGGAACTGACTCCCCAACACACCTGTAGGAGTCTCTAGCAGACTGAATGGATTAGTTGCCAGAACTGGTTTGTAAGGAAGAGGTCCACACCAAGTAGGAGACTCCCAGAAACCTGGTACAGGTGGGATTGCTGTCATGAACCCTGGAGGAGGCTGGAGTTCAATCTGAACCCTCTCTAGTCATGGGAATTGCCAAATCATTGACATTTGACCAAGTCAGGGACGTAGGAGGGGCACCGGTGGTCACTACGGATGTGACCCCAGTGGCAACATGACATGATAGCCACGACCCAACATTGTCTTGCGCTGCCAGCCGGATCTACAGGGATCTGATGTCAGTAAGTAGGTCACTAACAATATCTGAGGCTCTGCAAATCTCTTCTAAGACTTATGACCCTTGGCCGAAAACGATGTCATACCCAAAGGTTGATTTTTCCTGGGTCTAGGCAAAATGAATTATGTAGTGTTAAGCGGTCTGCGGCTGGACATAGCACGCAGACTGATTGCTCGGGATACTGACACCACTCCAGCTGCACTACATTATAGGTTCTAGGAAATTCAAAGGAAAATTCAAAGTAATATTAACTCTGGGCACCAGCCCTTGATTTAGATCTGGGCAAGGAGACCCAGCAAGCTATTTAAATCTACAGGTAAGATTTTCCTATGTGCAAAGGTTATACTAGAAATCATACAGCTAGTATCTCAGTAAAATGCACTGCTTCACACCGTCCAGAAAATCAAATTGAAAATGTCCCAACTAACACTTACAACCATTCTTTGTAATGTCTGTCTATCTATCTATGGTACAGCCTTTAATCATGACATCACTGAAAAGAGTACAGTAGTCCAGAACCTCAGCAAACCCATACGCAAACTATATTCCTTATATATTCTAGAGGAGGTCAGAGTTCTCTATTTTAAATCTCCTTCAAGCCTTTTTTTTTCATAGATTTTGAATATCAAATTCTTGTTTACTTCAATTATTATCATTGGCCATAGATCTAAGTTTTGTACATGGCATCTTACTAACCTAAAAGATAATAAAGTAGTTATGAGATAACCAAATGGCTGATGTCGAAACTGTAGTAAAAAAAAAAAAAACTTTACACTACTTTTTGATGGAGTTAATAGCCAACTGTGCATTTAACTGTCCCGAGAATCCATAGTGACACCAGTGATGAAGGATGTGGTGGCTCCCTTCAGTGTAAGGGAAATCAGAGGTTCTCTCAAGTAGAAGAAGAAGGGTAAGTCTGGTTGTCCCCAGTCTCCCTAATAAAGGACGTAGGTTTTTATGTCATGTAGGAATAAATAAAGACTTTCAAAGTAATTTGTATTTTTCATGGCAATACAAAGCTGATCCTTTGATCCAGCTCTTTCCTCTTTAACCATCCCCCTAAGTTTTGGGTTGAAAGGTCAAATATGAGTATTCTCTGACTGGAGAGGGGGCGGAGGTTCTCGCCCCGCACCCTCCTAGTTAGATTGAGGCCTATTATCCAACTTCAACGACCAATTCTAACTCGTGCCGAAACCATCTCTTGTTAAATTTCTTATTCCTGATCTAGATATTAATCTTTGGCACCGTCGTTTAATTAGTTCATTATGCATGTTGCATAAGATTTTTCATAACTCTGACTATCCTTTACATTCAGATCTCCCTGGACAATTCTATCCTGTTCGTAATACTAGGCAGGCAGTTAATTCTAATAGCCAGGCCTTCTCCATCCTGAGGCTCAACACTACACAGTATTCTAGAAGTTTTATTCCAGCTGTTACCAAGTTGTGGAATGATCTTCGTAATCGGGTAGTTGAATCAGTGGAACTTCAAAAGTTCAAAATTGGAGCAAATGTTTTTATGTTGAACAGGCTGACACAAGTCATTTTATAGTTTATAAATGACATATCTGTTTTTGACGTTAATAGTTTATACTGTATAGGACATATCTGTTTTTGACGCTGTTACTGTTTTAAGAATGATTTATTGTTAATTTATTCTCATCATTTATTTATATCCTTATTTCCTCTCCTCACTGGGCTATTTTTCCCTATTGGAGCCCTTGTGCTTATAGTATCTTGCTTTTCCAACTAGGGTTGTAGCTTGGCTAATAATAATAATAATAATAATAATTAAAGGACTCAGGTTTGTATGGCTCCGAAAAATACAAATTACTTTTAAAATGTCATATTTCTTTCATAGTTTTATCCTTTACTTCAAGTAATTTCTTTTTCCCACTTGGCTACTTTTCCCAACTATTCCCTGCTTCATGTCTTACAGCAGTGAGTAATAATGATAATGTACCATGGAAAAGACATCCTCCAGCCCTCCATTTATTAGTTATACAGTACAGTAAAGGACAGCGCAGCTAAAATAGCTATGTATGTATGTATGATTTCCAAAATTTATTCATTCTAGTTTATTCAAATTTATGTACACAACAGCTTATAATCCTTATATGATCTTGAAATTAAACTTTTCAAAGCAAATGAAAGATTTAAAAATGTTTTTTTTCGTATATTACTGGCATTAGCAGCAGCCCAAGTTTGAAATGAAATGTAAAGTGAACAGTGAAACAGAAGTATGAAATGACATAACCCATGCAATGAGACTTCTCAACCCATCCGAATTTTTGCAGCATGATGAGCGGTGCGCTTGATATGGCCGAGACGATCGCCAGCAAGTCCCCCGTCGCAGTGCAGAACACCAAGACGTCGCTGATCTATGCGCGGGATCATTCCGTGCAAGAAGGGCTTGATTACATGGTTAGTAATTTAGTTTGTTTGTTCCATGTGTAGAGTAAGAGATGTGTCAGTGCAAGATGGAACCAAGTACTGATTGTTTTCTTTTCTCTTGCAGAAGCTTCTCAACATGACTATGCTGCAGAGCGAAGACCTGCGTATCGTTGCGATGGCTCAGATGAGCAGGGATAAGAAGAAGCCCTTATTCTCCCACCTCTAAGGTCCCCTTTTCCCACTAAATTTGACAGGGAATGTGAACATCGAATTTTTTCGTTAGGGAGCTTTGGGTAATTGCGAGAAAACATGTTTTGATGTCTCCTCCTTTTTATTTTGACACTAGTGTACGCAACCTGCCAAGTGACGACTAAATATACATACGCACACAAATTCAACCCTTCCCACTCCCTCCCCCTTTCTTAACTACAACACGCCAGTTTGGGCAATTTGTAGATTTGTTTTCTTTAATGGTTTCCCATCAGCATGACATAAAGGAAATATATATACTGTATATATTTACTTTATATATATAACCAGACACTTGCTTTTTATTATCTAGGAGAGATAGTGTCTTAAGGAACAAAATGTTATTCACAGCTACCATTGAATACAAATTATTATTTTGATGCACTGGCTTCTCCAGTTTTGGTCTCAAACCAGTGGTTGCTGATCGAAGAGTCGAAACTCTTGATATTATTGCTTTTATTTCATATATGTCTTATTCAAAAGTTTAAATCTACTTGAATGGTGGTTATATGAAGAATTGCGTTTGTGTATTGTAGAAATTTTACTCTTTTCTTTTTTGTTAATAAGATTTATTTCCAAATGTGCAGAGATTTTATTGAATCAAACAGGTGGGTGTTTTAACTGTATAGATATTTCCTTTTGATGACGATGGCTACAATTTCTTGACAATTTCTATTACGGGTGTGATTGCATAGATGGGTGTGTGATGTACAGCAATGTTTATTAAGAACAAAAACTGTTTTTGTGATGTACATATTTTGTAATATATTCGTAATAAACATCACAGGAATGTATATATTTTAGTACACATAATATCTGGTCTCAATCTTACTTAGTTTAATCCTGGATTAGAAAATAGTTAATCCTTATGAAGTGTAAGACTTACCTTAGCTTTGGTTGTATTGTCCCGCTACTGTTCAGTTCATAGTTGGCAGCATTACCTCAGGGGTCTTTGCATAGTGCGATGATTGCTGTTGTAATAAAAGGATTGAAGATGATGTAATTTTATAGAACACATGGGGTTATTGCTCCTTTTTTTATAATTACAGTACTATGAGCAATGCTGATGTGGCCTGCATTTGGCAGTAAGACAACTGATGTGATTTTTGGTCCCCCCAAAAAAATTTCTGCTTATATTATTATCTAGGTAACAATATTAGGTAAAACATCCCAATTTCAAGTTTCCTTTTGCGCCTCGTCCAATCCTTGAGCCAAAGGTGGAAAGTGATGTGGAAGGGCGTGGCAGGTAGGTGTCTCCTTGAGTCAAAGGTGGAAAGTGATGTGAAAGGGCGTGGCAGGTAGGTGTCTCCTTGAGTCAAAGGTGGAAAGTGATGTGAAAGGGCGTGGCAGGTAGGTGTCTCCTTGAGTCAAAGGTGGAAAGTGATGTGAAAGGGCGTGGCAGGTAGGTGTCTCCTTGAGTCAAAGGTGGAAAGTGATGTGAAAGGGCGTGGCAGGTAGGTGTCTCCTTGAGTCAAAGGTGGAAAGTGATGTGAAAGGGCTGGGCAGGTAGGTGTCTCCTTGAGTCAAAGGTGGAAAGTGATGTGAAAGGGCGTGGCAGGTAGGTGTCTCCTTGAGTCAAAGGTGGAAAGTGATGTGAAAGGGCGTGGCAGGTAGGTGTCTCCTTGAGTCAAAGGTGGAAAGTGATGTGAAAGGGCGTGGCAGGTAGGTGTCTCCTTGAGTCAAAGGTGGAAAGTGATGTGAAAGGGCTGGGCAGGTAGGTGTCTCCTTGAGTCAAAGGTGGAAAGTGATGTGAAAGGGCGTGGCAGGTAGGTGTCTCCTTGAGTCAAAGGTGGAAAGTGATGTGAAAGGGCTGGGCAGGTAGGTGTCTCCTTGAGTCAAAGGTGGAAAGTGATGTAAAAGGGCGTGGCAGGTAGGTGTCTCCTTGAGTCAAAGGTGGAAAGTGACTTGAAAGGTTGGGGCAGGTAGGTGTCTCCTCTGCCTCCCAATACTACCGCTCCTACTTGTTAAAGACTCATTGGCCATTGGCCATTCTAACTCAATCCAAATACACATTCCCATTTAAAGGCCTTATTTGTTCGTATGCATATACAGTACAAACCCTTTGTCCTTTAAAATAGCTATCATTTATGCAACTAATCGTGCCGTTATGGAGTGTAACCGACTGAGCTCTCGTGGTTTGGGATCATGCGCTTCAACTGTTCACATTTCATCTCCTATGGAGATTTCTCACCTACCGGTACTTTCCGGGTTGGTCAAAAAGGTGAGACCAGTGCAACAGTGGCTATTATTTGCACCAGTATCGGGTGATTGGTCCTTCTGGAATGAACACCAATTTCTAGGTGTTTAAGGAAAAGGATATGCTGTCATGCAAAGTTATTCTCCTTCTCTTCACTCCCTTCTGATTTTGGTAATTCTTCTCAGAAGAAGTCAAGGAAAGCTAATTAAAGAAGCCCCACAGGACTTTGAGCGATCTCTCCTCTTTTGGGAGGAGTGTATGGTTCCCAGCCAGCACCTGATCGCAAGAAGATCAGGGCATCGGACCATGTCTCCAGTCCAGCTGCCCTCTTAGGAGGGGAATGTTGTGTGAGCAGTGGAAAGGGATGATGGTTCTGGTTTTACGACATCTTAGTCGTCTTAGGTCTGCCATGCCACTTGGCTCGGGGTAGGTGAAAGTCTGTGTTCTCTAATATGCATCAGTGACCACCTTCACCTTCTTCCTCCAAAAGAGGTAGTATTTTGCTCCACCCCTTCTCTCCCCGGTTCAGTTCAGGAAGACTACCTTCGCCTCCTTTTATATTTGAGGCCATACCTTGGACTCCTTTTGCATGTGTCTAGTGACATCTGCTTTCAAATTAGGAATATCATTCCAAAATAGCTGAGTAAAACTTCTAGAATGCTTTTTTAATTTAACTTTTGATGAAGAAGTCATGGCTGTTAGAACTAACTGCATACCTGATACAGGATAATAAAGTCTGGGAAGATCAGAGTGGAATGGATAATCTGAATTATGAAAAATCGTATGTAACATGCATAAAGAAGTAAATGAATGGCAGTGGCAGTAATAAATATCCAGATCAGGAATAAGAAATCTAGTTGACATTTCTATCCAACAATTTAAGATGAAATTCAGTTGCTGAAGACCTTAGAACAGTACTCTAAACAAGGCAGAATGAAATGATTAAAACATAGATTGAAAGGAAGAAGTGCTGGATGAGACGTCTGATACTGGTAAGATTCCCAACTGAGGAACTGTTGTTCTTCATAGACAGGATCTGTGAAGAGGTATTCTCTCCAAGGAAAGGATGGTTGAATGTATGCCGAAACCCTTCTTCATAAAATATGCCTGGTACATACATACATATACCAAGGCACTTCCCCCAATTTTGGGTGGTATCCGACATCAACAAATGAAACAAAACAAAAAGGGGACCCCTACTCTCTACGTTCCTCCCAGCCTGACAAGGGACTCAACCGAGTTCAGCTGGTACTGCTAGGGTGCCACAGCCCAGCCTTCCCCGTTATCCACCACAGATGAAGCTTCATAATGCTGAGTCCCCTACTGCTGCTACCTCCGCGGTCATCTAAGGCACCGGAGGAAGCAGCAGGGCCTACCGGAACTGCGTCACAATCGCTCGCCATTCATTCCTATTTCTACCAAATCACATAGGGATCAGGTTTTTCTATGACCTAGTATCGGATTTCATAAACCAGGTACGGGTGCAGTAGGCCCTAACAGCATGTACATCATCCCTGTGATTAGCTGTTTAGGTGTTTGCTGGAGTCTCCTTCCAGGAAGGACGATGACAGTCTGCTATTTTAAAGGATGTAAGGTTTATAATCACATCAGAACAAATATATTTTGAAAGTCATTTGTATTTTCCCTTTCTACGCAATCCTGATATATTAAAGTTACACATCCCCCTTAACAATCCTTCAGAGTCCTCATGTGGGCCCCAGCGCCGGGATATCCTAAATTCCTATTTCAAATCCTTGGGGTCAAGGTCAAAAGTGGACTCTCTCTAACAGGCAAGGGGGCAGGACTAGCCCTCTTGTGCCAACTGTTAACTAACTACCCTGTTAACAATTTAGTGGCAGTTCCAGCCGACATTGAAGTGCTTATCTCCCAATGAAAGGGACACAGGTTTATATTGCTAGGAAAAACACAAACTGTTTTTAATGTTTTTAGGTAAAATCTTAGTATGTTTTTTATTGGTTTCTGCCCATCACCAGAGTTTCTCTGTCTCCCTGGTGCTTGCAAGAGTTGGGGCAGGTGTGATCCAACAGTGACAGGATCAAGTTACAAACGTTAGAGAGGAAGGAAAATGGAGACGAGATTCCAGTGAAGAAGAAGAATAAGCATTCCTATAGAGATTTATATCAGAGGAAACTTGGAAAGTCAAAGAGTAAAAGGGAGAGAGAGAGAAGTGGGTTTTCTGGTAAACAAAAGAATATCTTCATAGGAGGAAGAGTAATAATAAGTCAAGTGGTGGATTGCAACACAAGTATAGAACCTGAAACACTGGTTTTATTTCAGCAACATTATTTTGACTCAAGTTATTTTGAGAGCGCGGCGGGATGTGAATCACGTCGCGACCAGAAACTTACTGAGGAGCACGACCTAATCTAGCACGCTCTCTGACCCCGGGTCGCCTGAGGTCACCCATAGAAAATGGGAATAGGGTAAACTACACAAAATTCTGGTTGGTTGGGAAGAGTTACCAGTAACTCCTAAGAAAGTAGTTCTAGGTAAGTATGTTAGGAAAAATACAAATTACTTAAAATTTGTGATTTTTATTTCAGCAACATTATTTTGACAAGTTATTTTTGAAGATGGTAACAGAGGACAGCTGTCAACATTGCACAGGAGTATCAGAGGGGATTTTGGTTATTATTTGTGTCAAGAAGAAGCAGATTGAGGACCATCAGCTCGAAGAGAATGGCAACATACCAACTTCTTCTTCCTTCTAGAACTCAGCCATCTGAGCAGTGATCGTTTTGGTAAGGAGATAAAAGAATAAGGTTATGTGAGACATAATCGAACTTCTTTTTTTGTAACAAGAAAAAATAATATTTCAAGAGAGGCAAGAATCATTCGTACATTTAAAAGAATTATCAAAACGATTCTCGAAATGATTGATGACAGTTGGCTTGATTCTGCAACCAAGAGAATTACAAATTTTAAATTCCTTTAGACCTAAGAACATGGAAATTCTAACTGATGATAACATTGCTGGCCTGCTAAAGTCCAAGATTAGTGAGACAAAAATGATACCTGTACAGTATTCAGGTTTGGTTTTTGGGAAAGTTACATAAGAATGAGTCCGCAGTTGACAATCTGGACAGTTGTGATGTTTGGATACCACGATATGGTATCTCCGTGCATCCAGTCCTTCCTCTGCAATCCCAAAGCAATAGTTATAAATCAAAATGGAATTATCTCTGGTGAAAATATAGAACTGTGTAGAACTTCCATTTGATGAGAATATCCTCATTTCTTTTGCCTTCTATGTCGTACATTTGTAGATCTCCCTCTGTTCCTCCTTATTGCAATCTACTTTCATTACTGATGTTTGGACGGATACATTCAACAGCTCTTGACCATTACAGTCTGTGCAGCCATGAAGAAGGAGGACTTCATCTTTTCCGTCAATCTCGAGGAAGTGTATTTTCAAATACCGATCTGTCGGTCAGACAGAAAGGACCCCACTTCGTCCTTGATGGAGTCGTGTACAAATTCAAACTCCTGTGCTTCGGACTGTGTGCCAATCCCTAAGTGCTCTAGCTGATTTCAGCTTGGCCCCCCCTGAATGGGATCTGTCTGTTGGGGTATCACAAGGATTGGTTGATCATGTCCTCACGGAGGACGTTGCTCCAAAATCAAGGCAAACTTTTTTTTTTCCACGACAGATCAAGTACAGCACCTGGGAATTATTGATAGACACAGCAGCAGTGAGTCTTTCCATTAGACAATGGCCTCAACTGACCGTTTCTTATCGTTCCACAACTTCCGACATGGCAGTGAATACGTCTTCTAGGATGAATTTCGTTCAGTGGCAACTGAAAATCCACAAGTCTCAAGACAGTGATTTCTCCGGAAAGCAGGTTCCGATAGGGAAAGAGCAGATGAGACATACAGTAATGGTTGGATGAAACCAATCTCCTCAAGAGTTCGGCCCTCCTCTCATTGTCTCTGGAACCGAGACTGTTCACGGATGTGTCAAAGGAAGGGTGGAGGCCGCACCTCTTGCAACATCTGGCATCAGGACAGTAGTCAGACGAGGAACGTCGGTGCCACATCGTGTTAGAGCTCAAAGCAGCTGTACTTGCCTTACAACACTTTTGTCTTTATATGACGGGCCATCTGGTGGTGTTGATGAGTGACAACACCACAGAGGTGGCTTACATAAACAAGCAAGGAAGTACTGTTTCACTGCAGCTTTGGAAATTTTGGAACAGGTAGAGACCAACCCGATCACTTTGTTGGTTCACTTCATTCCAAAAATATAGAACATTGTAGCGGTCAAGTTGAGCAGGAAGACGCAAATAGTTGTATCCGAGGGGTCTTTGCATCCTCGGATAGAGAACAAGATTGTGACTTTGTGGGGTTCGCCGACACTAGACCTGTATGTGAATTCACTCAACTGGAAGCTTCCTGTATACAGTACTGTACTGCTTCCCGGTGCCAGACCCTGGAGCAGCGTTTGAAGACGCCTTATAACGTCCTTGGGATGGCCTCGACGTGTATGCTTTCTGCCGCCTTTGCCTAACAAGGAGTGTACAATACTCAACAGGGTTCGAGTCACTCCCAACCTCAACTTGATACTCATTTCTCTGAAATGGCCCAAGCATAATGGTACCCAGACCTTCTACTTCAGCTAATGGAGACTTCAAGAGAATTGCCTCCCCTTCCCGACCTGCTATGCCACAGCTGGGTGGAATCCCTATGGCTTCACGCTTGGAGGATATCCAGCATCTCCTCTCTGAGAGAAGATATTTGCAAATGGTTGCGAGGCAGATGTCTGGATACCTCAGGAAATCCTCTATCTCAGTGTACCAAGCCAAGTGGGCCTTCTTCTGTGGTTGGTGTCGGAGCCTCTATACCTTTGATAGTCGAGTTTTTGCTTTATCTCCGGGAAGTAAAAACTCTGCTTAGTATTGGCGATGAAAGGCTATTGCTCAGCCTTGAAACAAGTCCTTGGGCTGAAAGGAGTTGATATTTCCTTCTTGGTAGAACTGTCCATGCTTATACGAAGTTTTGAACAGTACTGCCCTCTGGTGGAGGTGAGATCACCACCCTGGAATGTGACCAAGGTTCTCCATTCCTTGAAAAGGACTTGGTAAGAACTGTTGAGTTTAGCTATAGATAGGAACTTCATCCTCAAAATGTTTTTTTTCTATTGCTCACCTCGGTCAAGAGGGTCAGCGAGCTGCAAGTTCTCTCCTCTATCGTCTCTCATTCAAGGAGAAGGGGCCAGGTCTCCTTTGTCCTTAAGTTTGTTGCTAAGACCCAGGAATTGGCATACCTGATTCCAGGTTCACTTCTTTTCAGATCTCAAGTCTTAAAGAGGTAACCGATGATCCTGATCAGTTGGTTTTGTGTCCTGGGAGAGTGCTGAGGTCCAATCTCAAGCAAACGCACACAGGTCATCCCCATATACATCTCTTCGTAAGTACTAGTAGGGTAAAGCAGGAGATTACCAGGACAATTTCTGCATAGATCAGAGGGGTCATCAACCCCACAGGTAGACCCTCATCACCTGCCTCTCTAAGCGATACACGAGTCAAAGCACATGACGTTGTGGGAATCCATACAACTCTAGCATTCAGAAAGAATCTCTGGCACAGGCACTACAAGCAGACATTTGAAAATGCTGAACAAGGTAGACAGTTCACTACCTGCAGGACTCAACCCACAGGTCCTCGGATATGCTAGAACTATTGTAACTGTACAGCAGGTGGTGTAGCTACCTTAGCTTCTTTCATGGCACCATTAGCAACAAAACAAGGACAGCAGTTACGTGTTAGTCTTGAGGGAAATTAAGAATGATTGGCCTTTTCTTTTCCTTCACCTTCCCCTCTCTTGGGGGACAGCATCTGATACCCTGTCAGCTGGATCTGATTTGTTGCAGGAAAGCCCCACTCGTCTTGTAGATGTTCAATATCATGTTATGGAAGTGTCGTCCCCACACTCCTTGCAAGGGCGAGTGGGATGTAACTATGTAAACCCGTCACTATACGAGTGCCAAATGAGTGTCAAACCCATTACATAATGATGCCCAATGTTATAACAGAGTAATTCTTCTCATTAACCATTGTTGGAAGGGCCATGGACCTGCTGCTATTGCTAAATCATTGTTACACAAGGTGTAAGGGTCCTTCACTGTCTAATTCCAAGCACACAAGTGTTGGCTTCCTGTGATAAATTTTCCAGACAGTTGGAACTGGGACTTCCACCAAAGAATGAGTCTCCCACATAGAGGACGAGGATTTGTCCAGCTGCAACCAAAGTGTTTTATCAGTGAACATTCGGGGGAGTGGTCGGTGCTTCCCCACTACCGACTGGTAACTGTTGATGGGTTGTTTACACCTCATTATAAAATTTTAATGGCTGTATACTCCAGCGTCACTGTTATCTCTCCTATGTAAAGAACTCGGGTTCATATAGTTAGGAAAAATACAAATTACCTCCAAATTTGTCATTTCTCTCTCTCTCTCTCTCTCTCTCTCTCTCTCTCTCTCTCTCTCTCTCTCTCTCTCTCTCTCTCTCTCTCTCTCTCTCTCTCTCTCATTGTGACATCTTTCTTTGATTTTGCTATGTGCACTAGGTCACTTAACATAGCAACTCTATAAGAAGAATGAAGATCAAAGGGCAAATCACCATCACAATGGACAACAAAGCATTCATATCGAGTCCCCTGACATTATCCTTAACAATTATTGTCAATCTGTTTGTGTAAAAGTGGACCTCAGACAAAGGTAGGTCGTGTCTTTAAAGCCAGTTAATATCTGCGTGGATGGCATACTAAAAGTCAGGTAAGGGACAGATGATAATGTTTGGTAGAGGGGCTGCAGCTATTGTTAGCAGACAATGCATTGTTGACAGAGGATACTAAAGTGAGACAAGAGAAATGTATAAAGTAAATGTGAGGAAAAGAACTATTTTGAGGGAAGATGGAATAATGAATATAGAAATAGTTGATGGAACTTTGCAAGTTGATATGTGTTGTGGGTAATTGGGAGTAAATGCGATGGATTCTGGTAGGATGAGGGAAGAGAATAGTCACAGAATAGATGAAATAAGGAAGGCATCACTGTGTGCACCTGTGACTTAAATAGAAGACGAGTGATGAAGAGGAAGACGTAGGGTATATGAAGTGGCACAGACATTTGAATAAAAGGGCTGTAATATTTTAAAATGTAGAAGTGTACACAAAATAGGTAAATGGTGTAATGTTTGTCAGGGTTTCGACAGAGAACTGAAGAACCATTTTGATGCAAAAAGAATGTATCTGTAACTTCCTTTTCATTTGGATTCCAGGAAAGGAGCTGGGGAAAGATACTCCAAAATTCAACGGATACAGTTTTGTAAGCGCTCCTTCTCCAGTGCCTGGGGTAGATACCTCCCTCTTCATGACGCGGATTGAAGTTGACAAAATTGTGATATAATTGGATAGAACTTGATCTCCTCTGTTAAGGAGAGACACTTTAGCACTGTAGAGTACACAAATTGCCTAACAGGTTTGTATCCTTTTTATGTACGTATTCAGTTTTTTATATAATGTACGAAAACAAGTTGAGAGATTTACCAGAGCATTCGGTACTTTCCTGTTATTGCCCCACCACTAATTTACGATATAACCCCAATACTATTTTTTAGGTTAGGTTAGGTTAGAATTTTATCCACCTACAGATTAAATAATTAACCTAACCTAACCTAAAAAATAGTATTGGGGTTACATCGGAAATTAGTGGAGGGGCAATAACAGGAAAGTACCGAGCATTCTTCTTCTCAGTACAGTGAAATTGAAGCACAGTCCATGTAATGGACTATGGTAGACTATTGAAAGCATCACTGTCTACCAATCTTTATAGCTTGTAGTGTCTGCAATCTCGTCATCCTTGAGAGCTAAGGATGGGAGATTTTCGGGTAGTTTATAGGTATACTTGCTGAGGAGTCATCAGCAGCCATTTTCTGCCCCCCTCTGGTCTTAGCTTGGGTTGAGAAAGGCTTGTTCAATGATCATATGTACATATGGTCAGTGTCCCTTGCATCTGCTATTTATGAGTGACCTTTAATGGAAGTTTTCTGTTTTATGAGAATTTCTCATCTCTCAGGGGAGTAAAAGAAGGTAATTTTCAGTTTTGACATTTTTTCAGTGATAACTTTGCATTCTTGAGGATTGGATAATTTCTCTCTCTCTCTCTCTCTCTCTCTCTCTCTCTCTCTCTCTCTCTCTCTCTCTCTCTCTCTCTCTCTCTCTCTCTCTCTCTCTCTCTCTCTCTCTCTCTCGTGTTCAACCCCCATGAAATTCACAGGAATTCTTTAATGTGACACTGAAGAATTGTGAAAATGTATAGGAAAGACCATTCACTTTTCTCTTCACAAAATGGCAGTACTTAAGATTCAACTAAAAAAAAAAGCATTGATTTCCTGCTTTCTCATTAAGTAATATGCATAGAATGACAGAACTTTGTATAGTGAATGAGATTTTGGAAATTATAGTACAGTACTTCAGTATTACAGTTAACTAATATACTTTATACATGTAAGAATATGATGGAAAGACTTTTTGCATAAATGAAGATCAGTAGGATAGGTAATGAACTCTTAAATAGAATAGGTTTCAAATATAAAGACAATTTATTCCAACACGGATACAAATTCTGAGTCATTTAACGGGGTTACATCTGGTTTTGTTTTCTGCGGTCAGACAATCAAAAGAAATCGGTAGATTACGTCATGTTACATTGCTATGGGCAACCGCAATCCACGATGTAATACGCTTGGATCGAGCCTTCCCCCATAACGCTTCTGACCATGGAGGTAGTTGGATTTAGCCTGCCTTCACTCCAACGATCAGACAACCGCTTCGCCCACTCTTCTCCCTTATAGTGCTTGTGCATATGTCTTGATATTACTGTAGCTCACCTTCTTGTTCATTATTTGTGATTAGTGTGTGTGTGTCTTTTGACTATGTCGAATACGATAAGCTCCTGTCCAAGTGTAATGGTCGCCCTTACTGTACATTCACGAGGCGAGTAGAAGTGGACCCTTACCCGATATGGCCAGTGTGTTGAGGAAAAAGATATTCAGTAGAATTCCCATGTCGGTATTGTGAGGAGTGGTCCTCTTCCCAGTGGGATAGATCTCGTTCCTGCAGAAAGAATCAGGCCAAAATGGAATAAATGAAAGGTAGGTGCAGCATAAAACATTATCTTCCCACCAGGTCCTTAGTGTCAGGTGCCCTCTGGGTTTTCTGTCACGGAAGACGAGGGCCATTTAGTTAACATGTTATCACTCAGTGTTAATAATAAGCATTATGAAGTGGAACCTGTTCTTACTGCGGATTCCCTGGCTACAGAAGCTACGCTTACTGTTAGATTTTTCGATTCCTGATCTTTCTGTTATGTCTAGATCTCCCCCGGCTTCCACAAGTGCGCTGATTAGAGAGATGTTCACCCCAATAGAAGTGTCTCCTATCAGAAAAGTGAAAGCATCTCCTCGTTCCTGGAAGACCTTAGAGTAGAGCCTGTCATTTTTCCCCGTACCGAGGCAGCCTTATTGAAAGACCCTTATTACCAGTATCCAATTCGTGTTAGCAAGAAATGCTTGCCTCATGTGCCTAGGGGTCCTTGGCAGAGAACTCCTCTAAAGAGTGCCCAGAATGAGTTGAGAGATTTGTCCTCTCTACTATCAGGGTGGTCAGACCTCTTCAGCTGTGGCCCCCCTCCAGAGTTGCTAATTCCTTCATGCTCTAAGCAGGCCTCTCCTCCCAAACTTCCTAAAGCTGGGGAGTCAAGTGTAACAATTCCTGCTGCACCGAGAATATCCTCCAGGAATACTTTCAGGCCAAACATTGACATTCATAAATCTGACTTATCCAAACACAGTGAGTGTGTGTGAGGTTAAGCTCTCCGTAGCCTAGCCAGGCTGACAGGTCCAAGCAAGTTGTCACCCCTAGGCGTCATGACGTCACTGAACACGCTGCCATCTTAACATGTGATGGTATTCCTCCGCAGCAACATGATGCAATTAAGAATGTGACATTTTGCCCTTCAGATAGATGTAATATTTCATCTATTAAATCCAGAGTTCCCCCCGGAGTTTTATAAACTCTTGGCCTGGAACAAAAGAGATGGAATCTCACCCTATGTGAATAAGAACCATGTGTCTTATGCTAGAAGCAAACCCATTAATCATCCAGGCCGTGTTCTTACACTCGGTCTGACGATCATGAATTTCAGGATAAGCATTCTTCAGAATGCTATTCCTTTTCAGATAACTCTTTTCAGGTACAGGAAGTGGATAAGGGCCGTGGAAAATTTCCCTCCTTCCCGAGGATCTGATGTGGATTAACGGGTTGGCAGATGTCGTAGACGTGGACCTTGACGTAGGCGTTCAATATGGCAGAGTTTTGAGAAATCTCTCTAGCCTCGTAAAACGAGTTCCGAGAGACTTCAACTCCTCGGCTTCCCGATTTCGATGTCGTTGTAGAGATGAATGTTCTTATGATGGGAGTGAACTAGATTCTTCCCGTTCTTTCTCCACCTCCTCTCCCTATTATCACTCAAGGGAAAGGAAGGATATTAAGATAAAGGATTAAGAGCTTTATTAAGACAACATTCTCCCAGAGATATCATTACCATTAATGACTCTCCACATAATCTCTTGGTGCGTGCGAGTATTGAGCTCGGAAGCCTCACACTTGATTAAGATCTGGAGACTAATCCGACGCTCGAGAAGCTTAAAGGAACCTCCCTTAGCGTAGACCGCTAATAGATGGTGCAGCATTAATGATACGTTTCCGTGGTCTCAGGGTCCCAGACTAAAGTTTGATGTGCCCCTCTCCAACCAGACTAAGGACACGCCCAAGATTTTAAACTCGCAGATCCCAGCTGCGGAAAATTTGCGAAAGGCGAGTAGGTCATCGAAACTTTTTTCCGACTGGAATAGAAGATGTACTCCTGTTTTTTTTAGATCGTCTTGTAAATTATATCTGGCCATTGTCACATGATGTGATTGTGCTCCAAGCAAAACCAGGCATCAGGTTGCTAAAATCCCTCTTGAGATACTGCGTGAAAATAACAGACTGATGATATATGTGTGTTTGCTTTTCTTTGTCTACAAAATGTCTACTGTGATATGGTTGGTGTGATGAGGATTAGCCCATCTCCAAATATAACATCTGTTGCATCCTTCATATCTACCTTTTGTGCTAAGATAAGGTCTTGCATCACTGAACACAAGGACTGTTGTTTAAACCCAAAGATTGTTGTATAAGGTTTGATATTTTTATGTCTTGCCGTTACAGTTACCTCTTAATTTCTTTGGCTGATCTTTTGAATTCTTGAGTTTTGTATATTTCAGATAAATTGGAAACAAACTATGGAGTTTTCCTTGAAGGAACTGGAATTCATAGGGCAGCCTGCCCTTTTCTTTATTATATACAAAGAAAGAGTGGAAAACTTAATGGGAATCTTATGGGCAAGTGTTTGTTGATAATACGTTTCAGCTACTACAGAATCTTTCATCTTGATGATATTCTAAATTTAAGTGTCGCATTTGTTTTACATGTGAAAATGGATGAATATGATTGCCTTGTTCTAGGTCTGAATATCAAGATACAAACGGCCTGTGAAGTAATTGACAACCTGATATATTGTACGTTTATTATTATTGTTATTATTACTGTACTTGCTAAGCTATAACCCTAGTTGGAAAAGCCGAATGCTATAAGCCCAGGGGCTCCAACAGGGAAAATAGCCCAGTGAGGAAAGGAAACAAGGAAAAATTAAATATTTTAAGAACAGTAATATTAAAATAAATATCTTCTAAAACTTTAATAAAGCAAGCGGACGAGAAATAAGATAGAATAGTGTACCTGAGTGTACCCTCAAGCAAGAAAACTCTAACCCAAGGCAGAGGAAGACCATGTTACAGAGGCTATGGCGCTACCCAAGACTAGAGAAAAATGGTTAATTTTGGAGTGTTTTTCTCCTAGAAGAGCTGTTTACCATAGCTAAAGAGTCTCTTCTACCCTTACCAAGAGGAAAATGGCCACTGAAAAATTACAGTGCAGTAGTTAACCCCTTGGGTGAAGAAGAATTATTTGGTAAGTTTAGTGTTGTCAGGTGCATAAGGACAGAAGGGAATATGTAAAGAATAGGCCAGACTATTCAGTGTTTGTGTAGGCAAAGGAAAAACGAACCATAACCAGAGAGAAGGATCCAATGTAGTACTGTCTGGCCAGTCAAAGGACCCATAACTCTCTCATGGTAGTATCTCAACGGGTGGCTGGTGCCCTGGCCAACCTACTACCTACAAATGTAATTTCTTTTTTATGATAGGACATTAGTCTTGTTTTTCTTGAAAAGTTGCTGATAGAAATAAATTTATTTTATTTCTATATTACTATATTTCTTTTCCTACTATAAGTTTTCCCATTCCTCAGCCGTAGTTGAGAACAATGATGCTCATGTACCCCACCTTCGCTTAAAGTACTGTAAATGTTTTCTGTAAAGAAATCATACCCGAGATTCTAGCTATGCAGTATTTTTACAGAAAGTAACCTGCAAAATGTACTGCAGGTGGAGTGGGGCCAGCATACTAAACAATAAGTCTGTGCGCTTTGTCCAGCCAATGTCTGCTAACCACTACAGCAAATGGGGAGTAACAGCATGTACTAAAAACTTCAGTGCGTACTTCTCACTTTTCCCCCGAGAGCAAGAGAGAGATCATTATTATTACTATAACTATTATTACATGGCAAGCTATAACCCTAGTTGGAAAAGCAAGATGCTATAAGTCCTATAAGGGTTTCTTAAGGGGAAATAGCCCAGTGAGGAAAGAAAATATGGAAATGGGTAGAATAGAGGCTAAGTGTACCATTAAGCCATAAAGCTTTAACCCAAGACAGTTGAAGACCATGGTACAGAGACTATGGTACTACCAAAGACTACAGAACTATGGTATGATTTTGAAGTGTCCCCCTCCTAGAAGAGCTGCTTACCATAGCTTAAAAGTCTTCTACGCATACCAAGTTGAAAGTAGCCATTGAACAATTTCAGTGCAGTCGTTAACCCATTCAGTGAAGAATATTTTGGTTATCTTTGTGTTGTCAAGTGTTTGAGGAAAGAGGATTGTGTAAAGAGAAGGCCAGACTTTTCAGTATATGTGTAGGCAAAATAAGAATGATTCATAACGAGAGAGAGAGAGAGAGAGGGATCCAATGTAGTCCTGTGCTGTACTGTTTGGCCAGTCAAAGGACTCAACGACTCTCTAAGGATAGTATCTCAACGGATGGTTGGTACCTCACTCAATGAGCTATCCGAGAGTTGTTAGAACTGATGTTTCTTCCCACAATGGGACAACTCAAAGAACTCACTCCCTGCACACGACGTTGCAAAAGGAAAAGGGTGTGAAACACCTTTGCATAATATCAGACACTCCCAAGGATGACTGCCAATGTCTCTTCCCTGCTAATGGACAACTCCCATGGTTAGAAAGGTAGAGATGATATACAAAATAACAAGGACAAAAGTAATAACAGCCTTTGGGGAAGCAGAAACCTTTGAAGTTATTGTTGGATCACACTAGGGATCAGCATTAAGTCTGTTTTTATTTGTGTTGGTCTGGGTGAGCAGTAAGAAAGGTAGGGACAGTAGAGCCATACAAGAAGTAGGGATCAGCTATAAAAAGAGAACAATTTAGGTGATTGAGATCTACTCTAAATCAGGAAAGAGGATGTGAGACTAAAGTTGAGAATAAAATAAAAGCATCCTTGAGAGGGTGGAGGGAGGAGGTAGCAGTAGAGGTATGTGATAAGAAAATGCCAATCTAGGTAAAAGTAAAGATCTATAGCACAGTAATAAGACCAGTTTCACTATATGGATCAGAAATTTGGGCTTTAAGGCGAAAAGAGGAAGCAAAGATTGAGTGAACAGAGATGCGAAGGCCAAGGTGGATTGTGGGAATATTGCTGTTTGAAAGATTGGAAAAATAACGAAATAAGAAGAATGGCAGGTTAGTAAAGATTACAGAGATGATAAGTGTCACGACTGAGATGGTGTGGACACGGGTTAAGGATGGATGGTGGAGAGAGGGTGAGGACTGAGGAGGGGTTAAGAGAAACCTTTTTTGGAGGGAGAAGATCAAGGAGGCAGAGAATTCGATGACGAGATAAGGTGAAGGATGATATGGAGAGAAGGGGATGCCTTTGATAGAAGGCATTGGAGAGGTCGCATCAGGCAACCAATCCCTTAATGTAGGGATAACGTTGGGGAAGAAGAAGAAAGGTTTAGTAAATGAGTTCCTTGTGAAAGACACAAACCCTCTTACAGTATTACTTGCTAAATTGAGTTATTATTACAAATTAACCATAAAAAGTCTCGGCAATTCTAATCCGTATATTGATAGATAATGTATGAAAGAGAGAAAAGAAAATATGAATATGGCAAAACTAAATGACGACTAATGTTTTTGTTTCAATTATGATCAATAGTTAAGTGTTTTTGTATCATTTGCGAACTCTTTGGAATGAGAAGAAATTTCCTATAAAATTAGCTCGTAGTTCAAATTTGTTATTTTATCATACAGCTAAAGTGGTTTCATTGGCAATAAGAATGATTATCTTGAATAAAGAATAAAAACTTTAGACCAATAATGTTTGGAAGAGATAAAAGAAACAAGAAATATTGTCAAACTAAACAAATAGTGTTTGTTGATCGTGTTAAGATTTAACTTTTCGTAACATTTGCGAACTCGTTTGAACCCAACTGGAGAAGTTTATTTTAATTAGAAAATTAATTCTTAATAATTTTTTTTTATTGCCTGTAAGAATTATTATTATAAATAAGAATCAAGAAATTAAAGGAAATTCAATAGACAAATAATGTATGAAAGAGATAAAAAATAGAAAAATAGTAAAGCTAAATAAGTGTTTTCGTATTATTTGCGAACTCATTTGAATGGGACGAGAGAAGTTTCTTATAAAATTAGTTCGTAGTCAAAATTTATTATTCTATTATACAAGTAAAAGAGTTTTATTGACAATAAGAATCATTATAATATAAGAATAAACATATTAAATAATTCTAATATTTATATAGACGCATTATCTGTGAAAGAGATAAAAATAATAGAAATATGGTCGAACTAAACCACTCTTGATGCTTGTTGGTTTTGTTAAGTTTTAAGTGTTTTCATGTTAATTGCGAGCTCGTTTGAACACAACGGGAGAGGTTTCTTGTAAACATAATTCGTAATAAAAATATATTTATTACACAACTATATTGGATTTATTGCTTATAAGAATTAATAAAATAAATTGAGGATAAAAATATGTAATTTCAATCTGTGTGTAGACAAATAATGTATGAAAGAGATAAAAGAAATGGAAAAATGATAAAACTAAACGCTTCCCAATGTTTGTTGTTCCCAGGGTTTTGTCATTCGTATGACAATTTTGGATTTTGTCACTCGTAGTTCGTAATTTGTCAGTTATTAATCTGACAAATCTTCAGCTTTGGCCTTGCTTCAGCCGAACATTGTCGTCGAAGCTGTAAGTATACGTTAAGTGTTTTAATTGTTACAATAATAATAGGGAGTTTGAAGAAGTGATATATTCAAGTAAGTTCTGACCGTTACTTTTAACTTGCAATGCTTTGCCATCGATACTAAAGTATTCTATCCCATCTTGGGACACTTGTATTACTTAACATTATAAGTACGTACGTCTTTTTTAAGTCTAAAGTATGTCGCTGAAACCTTTTTATGCTGCTAAATATACTCATAACTCGTTACCTAAATAGTTGTGCCCTCACTTCCCTGGTCCTGCAACTCCCCCCTTAATTACTTTTCTCTATAATGTTAGATCCCATTATTTATTGAATATTAAGTAAAGGATTTTTTTTTACAGGACAACAAAGCACATCTTGGAAAAGTTAAATGGATGACAGTTGATGGGTAAGTATAAGGTTGCTTTAAACCACATATACAGTATTTATATTTGTATATATATATATATCCAAATTCTGATGACTTTACCAAATGACACAGTGATGTAGGTAAAATTTTTGGGGCCCACCCTAGGTTAACAGATATCTGATAAAAAAAAAACGGTACCTAACCCAACCTGTGTCCGCCAATCTACAAATCATCCAGATTTTATAATTATTTCTATTTATCAAAATATTCAGATGCCTCAATAAGTAAGGGAACTTGGGTGCTATTTATTTTAATCTGGTTTGAATGGCGAATAATTATGACAATGTTGAATTCTAATTGAGGTGAAGCATCAGCCATTAAATGTTTACTATAGTTGTGTGGGCAGAATGAGTCTAACTTCACACCTATGGAAAAAAATGCGAAGCAAATGTTGTTTGTTTAAAAATAAATTTAAGCTTGGGTAGCTTGGTGTATATTTACCCATGCACCGCTCAGATTCTACGATATTTGTAGAATAAGAAGGTATCCTGGGTCAGGTTAAGTAAGGTTAGAGCTTCAGTTCCTCATGAGTAAGGACTGTATTCTAGGTTATGTTAGAGAGTTCTTACTCGAATGTGAACCATCATTCTGTAATTCTAAATTTCTCTCTCAGTCTTTAATACTACACTACCACTTTTAATTTGGCTGGACGCAGTGTGCACATATTCTTATACAGCCTTTCAAATGTGGCTTTGTTCCTACACGTAACACAAACTGTGGACCTTTGATAGGAGCATGACGTTGGCAAAGTTGAGATGTCCATTAGACTTTTAACAAGGTAGACACAGTTGGTCGCAAGTGCCGAGGAAGCCTCGTCTACCTGACAGGTAGAACAACCTTCAGTTTGACTAAGGCTGTCGGAGAGTTCAACTGTACTTGGCACCCTTATCTGTCATTTTAATCTTTGCTTTTATTTTAGTTTGTACAGTTGGTCTTGCAGTTTTGTCGTAGGGACTTCACAATTGGTTGTGCAGGGTTTCCTAATACCTGTAATTGTGTGAGTCATAGTTTCTGTGCTACATGCAACTATCTAAAAAGCTTTTGTTCCTACATGCTTATAAACTATTCATTCTTTTCTATAGGAGAAAGAGAACAGCAAAGACTGGAATACGGCAGTTAAAACTTTTAACGAGGTATATAAAACTGCCAGGTAATTACCTAGACGGTAGTGGGGAGGCAACCGCCTACCCTGCAGCTCACTGAAACCTCTATTGGATTTCAGCCATCAGAGAGTGAACTTGTTCCTCTCTGCTGGAAATTTTGGCATTTTTGCTTTGGAAATTAGCTTTGAAATTTTCTTTAAAGATTTCTTTTCAGCATTGCATGTGTGTGTGTTTGTGGTTACTCGTCATGTGTATTTGACAGCACTTTAGGACCTATTGGTAACACTTGTGTGTATTGATGGCCCTTTGATTATGCTTCTGCTTGGCAATCATCGGGGCCGGGAAGTTATCCTTCAAATTATTATTATTATTAGTGTATTATTACTAGCTAAGCCACAACCCTAGTTTGTAAAGCATTATGCTGTAAGTTGGAATTTCAGCAGTTTTTGCTTTGTTTACCTTAGGAAATTCTAACATTTATTTTTTTTTTTTTCATGCGTGTGCCTATTCATGTGATACCTCATCATGCATACATGCTTTGGAATGCTGCCCAAGACCTGCGTCACATTAATGAGTAGTTTAGAGGTAGATCTTCATAGGCTTCCAGATCTTCTGGACCATTGACTCTTGGATCTTCTTCAGTTTGCGCTCCCCCTCACTTTTTGCGCAAGGGAGGAACCACAGCTCCTTCAGACCCTCTTCCTCGTCACTTTAGTGGTTTGTGGACTGCGCCCGGATGTAGTACAGTACACTGTATTTTTGTTCCGTATGCTGACCTCACTCCAGCTGCACTACATTTCACAGAGTTCTTTAGAAAAACATAAGGAATGGCTTGAGTCTCGGGTAAGATTGTCTACTTGCCCATTTCCCAACTTACTAATTTCTCATTGTTCCGTAACTGGAATACAAACCTATGCTATTTATAGGGGTATTATTTACAGCGAAGCTGAAAGGAGAAGCCATTAGAAATTAGCGAGGGTTAACCACCCATACCACTAGTTAGCGGGAGTTGGTGGGGGTTAGTAGTTACCCCTCTCACTCACACACCTGTGATTGTACTTCACATTGCTTTAGGCCTGGATAGAGAGTGGTTGTTACCGCTCTTCCTCCTCATGTTTTGGACTGCCATTAATAATCTTTTTTTGCTTTTTCTTCCCGTTTGTGTGTGTGCTTGTGCCTTCATGCCGGCCAAGCATACCTGCCATGGTCCCGAGTGCTGCTCTTGCGGTACTTTTATGTTTGCTGAGGATACTGATCCCCACCATTT
This sequence comes from Palaemon carinicauda, assembly GCF_036898095.1. NCBI lineage: Eukaryota > Metazoa > Arthropoda > Malacostraca > Decapoda > Palaemonidae > Palaemon > Palaemon carinicauda. The sequence continues at coordinate 184,057 of NW_027168926.1, read as the reverse complement.
ATGTCTGGTTTGCAGGAGCCAGTGGTGTGATGAGAGTAATAAGTGTAATGAGTGTCGGGAATGGTCTGCTTCCCGGTGCGAAAGGTTTGGGCGACGATGGAAGAAGTCTAAATGGGATTCTTCCCCTTCGAAATTTTCTTCGAAGCAGAAGCCTCTTCCCCTTTCCTACCTTCCTCCAAAACTTCTGTCGAATAGTAGCGCTGGCCCTTTAACCCCTGGACAATCTCGGTCCTCGAGAGACAGTGTTACTTACCCTAGCGAAGCAGCCCCGCCTCTTCCTCCGAGGGAATCCTTGTCTCTGTCTCCTTTTTTGCAGGTGTGGCTGTCCCTGGGATTGCCCGGTCCATCTTCCAAGGAGGTTTTACTACAATTGCTTCAGCGAGGTGCAGAGTTGCAGTGTTCGTCTGCTTCGAAGTTGGATTCTTTGGCCCTTGTCAACCTAGTGTTGTACGAGAATTCGTCTGCTGCCCTGCCAGCGGACTCTGTTCCTGCCTCATCCTCTACTCCTTCTGCTGCCTCCAAGGACTTTGCTACCCCCCATGCTGACCATCCTCTGGGGGTTGAGCAAAGTCCAAAGCATGTCTCTCCTGCAAGTGACCACCTCTCTTGTTCGTGCGAGTGGCCACCTCTCTTGTTCATGTGAGAGATCACTCAGAGACATCTCTTCGGAGGCCGGCTGGAGCTCATCATCGTGGTCGCCGCCCTCACCGAGCTCGCCCTCCTCTCCGCCTCAGACGTGCTCCTTCACCTTTAGTGAAGAGACGTCTTTTTGGCTCTTCTGCTTCTTCATCGCAGCACTTCTCTTCAGAGGATCCTCCTCTTCATGGTTCTGGTTCCTGACCTTCGACCATTTCTCTGGACTTGCGGTCTCGTTGTTCTTCTGCTCTGCAGCGTTTAACGGACCTCATTGCCTCGTTTCCTGCTCGTCAACGAACCCTTGTTTGTGACTTGCAGTCTAGGATCCGTTTGCTATCCTCTCTTGTGGTTGTTCGTCCTTCGAAAGGTCACATCCCTTCTCCAGGTCTTCGATCAGCAGCCTGCTGATATCCTGCTCACTGTTCTCCTGCTCGCCGATCTCCAATTCATCGATCTCCTGCTCGCCGATCGCCGACACACTGATAACCTGCTCATTTACTGCCAACTCGCCGTTCGCAGAAGCACCGTTTGTCACCTCGCCGTTCTCCAGCGCAGCGATCTCCAACTCACTGGTCACCAAAGCACCGTTCGCTAGCTTGCTGATCTCCGTCTCGCTGATTGCCAATTCGCCCATCGTCAAATCACAGATCACCCTCCCGTCAAGCACCAGCGGCTGGCCTCGTGGCAACCCGTCAGCTCTCGCCGACTCGTCAGAAACCTTGGGTTGTTTACTGGCCCTCTAATCGTTTGCTAACGACTTGTCACTCTCCACCACAGGAGAACAAGCATCGCCATTCACGTGTTGCTCGCCGGTCACCAGTTCTCTCACCTGAGAGATCGTTCAACAAACGGCAGGTGTCTGCTTGTTAGGTAGATTCGCATGAGCGCTCTACCATGGAACATCAGTCAGTATTGGCTCTTGTTCATCAACATTCTTCAGAGCACCAATCATGAGGTAAGCGGCTTTCCAGGTCTTCGCCACCTCGAGCTTCGGCTCTCTCTCCGAGGAAAAGCAAGCTTCCTCCTCATCGTTTGCCGTCACCCCATTTCCCTCCCCGCAAACGCATAATAGCATGACTGCCGGGGAATGTGGAAAATGGCAATCTTCATGAATTTAATTTTAAATATTTAACTTAGCCGGGGAATATATAATAGCTGCAACTCTGCGGCTATTATATATTCACCGGGTAAGTATATTCAAAAATTTATTTTATAATTAAAATATCATAATTCCCAAAATTTGGGCTACCAGAAAGGACCCTAAAGCACAGTGGCCTTCTTCAAAGACTCCTTTTTCAGAAATCAAGACTCCTTTGTGGGATCCCTCTTCGTCGTTCCCTTCGGAGGAACTCTCCGACAGTGCTTCCATCGGTCAGCAGCCGTGGTTCGGAGCCCTGGTTACCCAGGCCTTTACGTCGGGTATTCCATCTTCACACCCTGCGGAAGCTCCCAGAATTCCCCTGGAGGAGTCTTTATCATCAACTTATCCAAGGCGAATAAGATCCACAGTTCTGTCTCCCCTGAAGAGGAAGAGAGGAGTCCCTGATGAGGTTTCATCTTCCAGGGTCGAGTTGACCCCTGTCAGGTCATCTAGGATTAGGTCAAGTGCCACTGGTTCTGCTTCTCCTCGCTCTCCTGCTCCTCAATCGCCTCCTCAGCAGCCAGAGGTTTCTCGCAGGGAAGAGTCTTTCCCAGACTCTGTCTGATCCTCCCTCATAGGAGAATTCTCATGAGATGGCAGGATAACGGCCTTGAAACCTGTGGAGGTTTTAATCCTTCCCCCTTCATGTGTCCATCAGAAGGTTTCCCCATTAAAACCTTCGTTACTGGAGACCTTTTTCCCTCCTAGGAGGGAGTCCAAAGACTCCAAAACACTGCCGAAATCCTTTAAGAGGATTTCTAGACCCACAGCGAGGGTCAAATCATCTTCCAGCTGCTTCAAACATCGACCACGACCCACCCCAAGATGCCTCGTGGGTGGTTGATAACGACCAAGCTGCCAGTCCTTCTTCGGAAGTGGAGCAGAGGAGTCAGACCACACCTTTTGGCAAGTTTTGGTTTGCATGAGGGCCCTCAATGGGTTGGCAGACCTGGCGATGGCTCCTCAGGAGGGCACTAACACGGTCCTAGACTATGTCTTTGGCACTCAGAAGCCCCCTAAGTCCAGTGCAGCTTTGCACTGGTCTCAAGGACTGAAGATTGCTTGACGTAAGGTTGCTGCCAAGCTCTCAGATTCCTCTGCATCGCTTCAATCGGGCTTGTCCTCAAAGCTCTTCCTACCACCAGGTGTCCAGCAGAGGAGATATTGTTAGGTCCTTGACGAGCCCCTCCCGGCTCTTCCTCTTCACCATTCCCTAGAGGAATTAATGAAGGGTGCAGACTGAGGATTTCTCCAAGGAAGGCCCCAGGAATGTGATGGAGGCTTTCCTGCTTTCTGATACTTGTACTATTGAGTAACTTGTCCATCCATTGACCTTGTGGAGCCACACCATCCTGAGGCGCAAGGTCTCGGTAGTCGAAAGGTTCCATCGCTATGTCCCACATGTTGAGATTGCGAGACTCAGGAACTCCCCTCTAGAGGGCAACTCTTTGTTTGAGCTGAGAGACGTCGAGCAGGCTGCGGAGAGGGGGAGGAGGTCCCAACAAGACTTCCTTTCCATAGGGCCTTGACATCTCGGCCTTACAGACCACCAGTTCCTCTGCAGATCAGCCAGCCGAAACCATCCTTGAACAGGACTGCAGCTAAAGACAACATGGTGTCTAAAAAGCCCTTTCCTGCCAATGACAAGAAAGGCTCCAAGTCCTCTTGTGAAGGGAAACCCCCCAGACTTGGCGGCTGTGGCCGCGAAATGATAGGATAGGGCGACACCCCCCCCTCGCTTGTCCACCAGTGGGGGGATGCCTACATTGCTGTTGGAAGAGGTGGATGCAGCTCGGGGCTGAACCCTGGACAATCTCTGATTCGTTCAGGGTATCGCATCCCATTCATTTCATCTCTGCCTTCACTGATCGAGAATCCAGTGTTGAAGAGCTTTGCGATGGGATCCGCAGAGGTCAGGCCCTCCGGGCCGAAGTCCAGACCATGTTGGAAAAGGGCGCTCTCCAAGAGGTCCTCGACGACTCCCCAGGCTTCTTCAGTCGACCTCTAAGCAAACCTCGTTCAGCATGGAGACGGCTGACAAGTTCAGACAAGCGGTAAGACCACAGGACTTCATGTGCACACTGGACCTAAAGGACGCATACTTCCAGATCCCAATACATCTGTCTTCAAGGAACTATCTGAGATTCAGTCTGGACAACAAGAAATAGCAGTTCATGGTGCTGTGCTTCCGTCTTTCCACAGCACCCCAGGCTTCATGGAGTGTTTGACCTTGTGTCATCCTGGGCTCACAGGTTCGGCATCCGTCTCCTTCGTTATCTGGACGACTGGCTAATACTAAGCAGACTCGGTAGCAACCCTTCTTCAGCACCAAGACAAACTTCTGAGGCTTTGCCAAGATGTGGGGATCATGGTAAACATCAAGAAGTCATTCCTGCTTCCCACTCAACGACTGGTACCTGGGAATGATCATAGACACCAATCTGCACAAAGCCTTCCTATCAGACGACTGGGTATTGAGGCTGAGGAAGGTCCCAGCCCTGAGGTGGTTATGTCTCCTCGGGCACCTATCAGCTGTGGCCAGTCTAGTTCCCAACGGCCACCTCAGGATACGATCCCTCCAATGGCGGATAAATTCCAACTTGAATCAAGCCTTCGATTCCCCGGACATTCTGATCCCTATGGGACGAGAGGAATGGACGCACCTTGAATGGTGGGTGGCAGACGAGAATCTCTCTAAAGGGCGGCAACCTTCTCATCCTCCCCCCGGACTTGATGCTCTTCTCAGATGCATCAAAAGAAGGGTGGGGCCCCCACATGCTGCAGCACTTGACCTCAGACCTTTGGTCAGAGTTTGAAAAAGTACCAACACTTAAATCTCTTAGAGATGAAGTCTGTCTTCCTGGCCCTTCAGCAGTTCCATCAGTTCCTGGTGGGCCACTCAGTGGTGGTGATGAGCGACAACACCACAGTAGTGGCTTACATAAACAAGGAAGGTGATACTTTTTTTGCAGTCCGTATCCCATCTTGCAGTAGAAATACTGAGATGGGTAGAAGTCCACTCAGTGTTCCTATCAGCTCTCTTCATTCCCGGCAAAAGGAAGGTGCTTACGAACAACCTGAGCAGAGTGACTCAGTAGATTCCGAGTGGTCTTTGGATCATCTAGTAGCCAACAGAGTCCTGACTTTGTGCTGTTCCCCGACGGTGAATCTCTTCACAACAGCCCTGAATTTCAGGCTCTCGTTGTACTGCTCCCCAGTCCCGGACCCCAAGGTTCTCTGGCAAGATGCATTCCAACAACAGTAGGACAACATCGACGTTTACGCCTTTCCCCTGCTGATGAGAAGAGTACCCACAAGGCCAGAACTTGGTCAATCTTTCAATGACCCTCATAACTCCGCTATGGCATCACGCAGAATGGTTCCCAGACCTTCTGCAACTCCTGTTAGAGCTTCCAAGAGAATTTCCTCCATGACACAATCTACTCAGAGAACCACATGTCAACATCTACCACAAAGCCATAACTTCACTACGACTTGACGCCCGGAGACTATCCAGCATCTCCTCACTCAGAGAGGATTTTTGCAACAAGTGCAAAGATCGTCAGCCTTAGTCTACCAGGCGAAGTGGAATATTTTCTGTGGCTGGTGTCGTGGAAGAGGTATCTCTCCACTCGATGCCACTATTCCAGCAATTGATTGATTGATTGATTTAAAGTTTTCAGGCATCTATTCCAGCAATAGCGGAGTTCTTTGTGTATCTGTGGGAGGAAACGGTCATCTCAGTTTGGGCAGTAAAACTGAAAGGAGTAGACATTTCCTCTTCGCTGGAAGTTTCCCTCCTCATACTGAGTTATGAACTTACCTGTCCTCAGTCAGAAGTGAGACCTCCTCCAAGGAACGTGGTTCGGGTCCTTCGGCCCCTGAAGGGTCCTTCCTACGAACCATTATGCCAGGCAACAGATCGCCACCTCACGTTGAAGACGGTGTTCCTACTCGCTTTGGCTTCAGCCAAAAGAGTCAGTGAACTTCGTGGTCTCTCATATGACATCGCCCATTCAAGGGGATGGGGAGAAGTAAGCTTCAGCTTCATCCCTGAGTTTGTAGCGAAGACTCAAAATCCGACGACCCAGATCATCTATTACTATGCACAGTAAGGAGTTTGAGGCTCTACCTCAAATGAACAGCAGTAGTTCGTCCCCGAGTGCCATCGCTTTTTGTCAGCACAGGGAGGATCAAGAGGAGGATCACTAATAACAACATTTCAGCGTTGATTTGCAAGGTCATTGACATAGCATTGAATGTAGATCCTCCTCCAACACGTCAACCCAGACCTCATGACATCAGGGGCATTGCTACGTCCCTGGCCTTCAAACGTAACTACTCTGTGGCGCAGGTTCTACAATGGTGCGTATGGAAACGACAAAAAACCTTCACCGCCCATTACCTGCTAGACATAACCCACAGGAAACTCAATACGATCTCTATCGGTCCTGTAGTGGCAGCATAACAGCTGGTTTAATCCCTCAAGCTCCTTAAGGAACAAGTAGCAGGAGGTTGAAGGCATTGTTTACCCGGTTTTAGTCTGAGTGATTGAAAAGGAATGACTGGCTCTTTTCTTTTCTTCATCCACCCCTCTCTTGGGAAATCATCATCCAGGGTCCTCTGCACAGCTGACCTCAACCACTGTGGGTAAACCATTGCTCTCTTTTGTAACCTAGTATTGTTTCAATACTGTTGCGTCCCCATACCTTGGCGAGGTGGTATTGGGAATGTCATGGTGACCCCGGACGATTCCTAAGTGTCGAAAGAACTCTTACCTTGACATTCACATTGCTAGTATCTCAACACACAGCTTGTGTGGCCGCAGACCATGCATAGCAATGTTTAGCGAGGTGTTAGGGTTTCCTCTTGTGTGCTAACACCCAAAAGCCAAAAAGCCAGATTGGCAGGGACATCCACCATCCTAATGGGTGAGTTAACCCTTATAAATAGAGTAGGAATAAATGATAAATTTGGAAGTAATTTGTATTGAAACCTGTAGCTATTTATACAGATTTGACCACCAACCCAGTCCTCCTTGAAGTCTTGCCTCCAAGCAAAGTGAAGTACAGTACAATCACAGGCGTGTGAGTGAGAGGGTAGCTACTCCCCCACCCCCACCCCCGCTAACTAGCGGTATGGGTGATTAACCCTCGCAAATTTCTAATGGTTCGTCCTTACAGCTTCACCGAAACTTATAACCCTATAAATAGCTACTGGTTTGTATTGTTAGGAAAAATTCAAATTGCTTCCAAATTTGTCATACTAACTAATTCAAAAAATCAAAAAAAAATATTGAATGGCTGGGATTCGAGTCAGGTTCTTGGAGGTGAACAAAAATACTGAGTATATCATAATTTTTTTAGTTTCGACACTAAATACAAACCCTCGTTATTTATAGGGATTATACTTTTGGCGAAGCTGGGAGATTAGCCATAAAACTTATAGTGAGGTGTAAACTACCCTACCACTACTTAGCAGTGGGTAGGAGGGGTATCCGGCTACCTTGCTCACACACATCTGCGTTGTCTCATCACTTTTTACTTTGGTTTGCAGAGAGTAGATGTTCGTCTCTCTCTCCTCCCAACTCTTTTTATTGGCCTTCGACTTTTCTTATGTTTTTTCTTACTGATATAAGCTTTCATATATATTTAAATATTCGTGTAATATATATATTCCTTCATCATTACAGTGTGAATGTTGCTATCAATGTAGTGCGGCGTTCTCCAAGGCGGAGAAACCTTCTCTTACGGCTTCTCCCCTTTTGACGCCAGACAACACGTAGGTGGATAGCCTCCCCTTTTTCTCAAAGTACAGCGACCCTGCTTCTCCCGCAGGGGAATCAACCTCATGTGAATACTCCTTATCCATTTGGCTGTTATCGGCGCTCGCTCCCTGCGAGTTCATTGAAGGGAAGACCGTTTGTGGCTTACTCAGTGCTTGACTTCGGTCTTGCTCCTCTTCGCTGACGACGCCGCTCTCCCTCGTTATGTGGGTAGCCGGCAGAGCCTGTGACTATCGAGGTACACCTTTCCCGCCAGAGGGTTAGGTTGTTCTCCCAAGTGCTTTTTCTTCAGCAAATTAATTTTGTATTTATTTGTTTTATTCTAACTTTTCTACAGCATTAATGATGCCGCTCTCTTCTGTTATGTGATGGCAGCTGGAGAAGGGAATGCTTAGTCCAAATAAGCATGTTTACAATCATCATTGAACCTTGGTTTGTTTGTCTTTAACTCGGTACCCTAGCACATGAGAGGGATACGTCTATCAATTATGTTGACTAAATTATCATTCAAAAGGAAAACAGGATCAACACTGCTATGCAATTGTGACCAACTCAAGACCAAAAGATCACTCAAAATCCCATTCCAGTCTGCTTGAGATTTCATATGAATCTTACATGAGTATGATACATCAGGGACAGGCTGCTCAGTCTTCACTACTAATGAAATCAAGGCATGATCAGATGTCCCAACTGGAGAACCAACCTTACTTTATTTATTTATTTCTTTATTCATAACAAATAATATCAGCGTCAATGACCTTAGATGTCAGGATGCCAGATAACTCCTAATCAATCAGTCAGTGGTCACAGACATCGAACCTTCCTGCAGCCTTAGTAATGTTGTCCCGATGTGAGGTGACAGATCTTCAGTGGTGGTTGAGTCAGGAGGACCTATTAGCGAGCACTCCCCTACAGGTCCCCTCTAGAGTTTCTACTCTTCTCAGAAGAAGCAAATCTCAATCCTATTGTCACAGAAAGATAGGACCATCCACATCAGTTACCTACTGTAGAGATGAAAGCAACGTACTTGGTTTTATTCTACTTCTCGGAGACCATAAAAGGTCATTCCGTGGTGTTAATGAACGACAACTCTGTGGTAGTGACGTGCATCAACAAGCAAAACAAGGAGGTCTCAATATCCCACCTGCTTTTTCAACTGGCAATGGAAATCCATCATAAGGCTCAAGTCAGTACGATCTTGCTCTCAGCTTGCTTCATTCCCGAAAAGAGGAATGGTATTGCGGACCATCTGAGCCGACAAGGGATGACAGTTGGTTCATAATGGTCTTTGCTTCCTCAAATGACGAAGAGTCTTTTGACTTTGTAGGATTCCCCGACTCTAAACATGTACACCGATCACTTGAACACCAAAATCCCAGTGTATTGCTACCCAGTTCTGGACCCAACAGCGCCGATGGAAGATGCCTTTCAACATCCGTAGGACGGACTAGACTTTTACACCTTTCTGCCATTCTGTCTGATTCGTCAGGTACTGAATAAAATCTGTCTGTCTTGAGATGTCAGAGTAACTCTAGTTGTCCAAAGGTGGCTGCTGGATCTTCTTGCAATAATTCCAAGAGAACATCCAGTATGGGCCAACCTACTTCCTTCATCAACTTCATGTAAGAAAGTTCCACGAGGTGCTTTTCACGGCTGCAGGTTATCCAGCACATAATCCAAAAGAGAGGCTTTCTGAGACTGACTGCGAAGCAACTTTTAGGATACCTCCGGAAGTCCACCACAGCCATTTATCAAGCCAAGTGGTCAATTTCTGTGATCCGTGTCGTACGAGGAATATTGCTCCTTTGAAAGCCACTATTCCTTTGATAGCAAACTTTTTGTTGTTCTTAAGGAAAGAGAAATTACTCTGTCACAGCAGTAAAAGGCTATAGTTTGGCCTCAAGCTAAGTCTTTAAGCTGAAGGTAATCACTCTCACCTCCTCAGAGGACCTCTTAGCTCTAATCAGGAGCTTCGAACAGACGTGCCCTCTTTGGGAACTCAAATCTTCATCTTGGAATGTGATAAAGGGTCTTAGGTCCCTTAAGATGGCACCTTATGAACCTTTACATAAAACCTTTGATAGGGATCTAACCTTGGAGACAGTTTTTCATCTTGCCCCCATCATCGGCCAAGAGATAAGTGAGTGACATGGCTTGTCATACCTTGTTTCGCATTTCAAGGAGTGGAAAGAGTTATCCTTCTCTTTTGTCCCTAAGTTTGTGAGAAAAACCTAGAATCCGGCTATCATTGGTACTAGATTTAACACTTTTACAATCTTGTCTCTCTCGTGGTGGCTTATTGGAAATGTCCCAGCCTGGCGATCTATCGCACTGGGGTTAGAGTCTCGCTCAAACTCGTTAGTTTCTTGTAGTGTCTGCAACGTCACCATCCTTGAGAGGTAAAGATGGGGGATTTGGGATAGTCTATAGGTCTACTTGCAGAGTCATCAGCAACCATTGGCTGGCCCTCCCTGTTCATAGCTCGGGTGGAAAGGGGGCTTGGGCACTGATCATCATTAGGTTGGCCAGGACCCCAGCCACTTGTTGAGATACTACTGCTAGAGAGTTATTAGTTCCTTTTACTGGGTAGACAGTATTACATTGGATCCCTCTCTCTAGTTACAGCTCATTTTTCCTATGCCCACACGTACACCTAATAGTCTGGCATATTCTTTCTACATTCTCCTCTATCCTCGTACACCTAACAACACTGAGATTACCAAACAATTCCTCTTTGTTCAAGGGATCATATACTGCACCGTAGTTGTTCAGCGGCTAAGTTTCTCTTGGTAAGGGTAGAAGAGACTCTTTAGCTATGGTAAGCCGCTCTTCTAGGAGGACACTCCGAAATCAAACCTTTGTTCTCTAGTCTTGGGTAGTGCCCTAGCCTCTGTACCATGGTCTTTCACTGTCTTGATTGAGGTAACACGCAGGCATACTATTCTATCTTATTTCTCTTCTACTTGTTATTTTGAAGTTTTTATAGTTTATATATAAAAAAAGTGTTTTTATTGTTCGTAAACTTCTCTTGTAGTTTTTCTTATTTACTTTCCTCACTGAGCTATTTTCCCTGTTGAGGCCCTTGAGCTTTTAGCATCCTCTAGCCTGTGAATAGTGGCTTTCACGCGCCTCTGCTTTATACACGACACCCACAAGGTGCTCGCGCGAGGGTAGTAACCTCTGCATTCCATGCTTTTATCTTTCTCTGGTATATTTGGAAGGTTTATATCAGAAAAGTGTAAAGAAGGACCCTTTTCACCGGCCGTCACAGGTCGACCCAGAAATAATGATAATTGAACTTTGGTCCTGCTTGCTAGGGCAAGGTCACTCTCCCTTGCCTCTGCTCATTCATGAGTGGCCTTTAAGAGGTCATTGATAATCTGGATAATCTGTTGCTCTGTCCTGTAAGAGCAGTCGGGAAATACCCTAGACCAAATATCCCTATCCTCTTTATAAGGATCCTTCTAAGAATACTCTCACCTCTTGTTGCGAGAGGTTATTCTGAAAGCCTATAAATTTATAGGGGAAGAAGCACCGCTAGGGACCCCTCCCTCTCTCAAGCTCATGTCATTCGGGATCTTGCTCTACTTGTCGTTCTGCAAGAGCCACTCAGTAGCCCAGGCCAGACCACTGTGGCCACTACCTGAAAGACTGTCCCCATAGATCCCTGGATACTTTGTCCTTTGGGCCCTATTCTTGCGGCATAGCAACCAATTTAGACCATGCTCTAATGGGACACTTAACTTTTTTCAATATTAATCTTACCCGATGATCATGTAGCTGTCAACTCCGTTGCCCGACAGAAATCTACGGTCGGGATACGCCAGCGATCGCTATACAGGTGGGGGTGTACACAACAGCGCCATCTGTGAGCAGGTACTCAAGTACTTCTTGTCAACAAGAACTCAATTTTTCCTCTGTCGTGCCACCGGCTAGACCTACTGGGATACGCTGTTGATTCTGGAGTTATTGCTCACGAATTGGTGATGTATTTGCTCTAGAGTTTAGCCTTCGCTATTCAGGAAGCTTTATCCTTAGCTTAGCAAGCTTTTGGAATTAATTTGAATTAATTATGGTGACGAAGAGAGTATGGACTCTCTTTCACTTTTAAATGGCCGACCCTTCCCTAGACGGAAGTGTTGGTGTCGAAGAGAGTATAGACTCTCTTTCACTTTTTATTTTATATCTCTCCGCCATTTATAGGCCTCTTCGATTAACTTTCCTTAAAAAAAAAAAAAAAAAATATGCGACCTTTCCTAATAGTAGGCGGTCCTTACTTGGAACCGAAGTTAATTAACATTGAGCTCGTCATATCGTTTTTCCTGTTAAGAGTTTATGCTATTTTAATTTTATGTTTTTGAAAGAATTTCTTTGATAAGTCTCGTACTGTTTTCAAAGTTGAACTAACGTTTTGTTTAGTCTCCGCAGTTGTTGACGTTCAGAACGTTCAACTTGCGCTCTATGGTTACGATAGAGAGAGAGTATTCATGGTTTCACGTTGCAGTAAGAGTAAACCGATTCTAGCGTTTCGTTCATTCTTTCTTAGCTTAAATGGTTTTAATTCTAATAAAGGAGCTTTTTATTTGGGAAACCTTTCAGTTTTTTTCCTTTAACAAATAATATGTTTTAACGATATATATAATTGGGCTCATCTCTCAGGTTCTAAGTCAAGAGAGAGAGAGAGAGAGATAGAGACGGAGGGAGAGAGAGGAGGATAAACGTTTCGTTCAAGCGGGTAACGTTGTTCTCGTTTTTTTTTTTTTGCTCTTCTCCCTAGTCGATAGAGGGGAAGAAGGTAAAACGTTTCTAGAGTTTTATTCTTGTTCCCAGGCTTTATGCGGTGAGAGATTTTAAACGTAGTTTATTTGATCTAGTGTTTAGTCTCTTTTCCAGCCACTGAATTCTTTATCTTTCATTATGTTTTTCTGTTACATTGTAATACTGTTTTCGCAATTACTACCTTTTAATGAAGGATAGGATTGCGTGTTTCAGGTACAAACCACTTAAAGTTTCGAGTTCAGTGAAATAAGTGCAAACAGAAAATCAAAAGTGATAAAGTGATATGCGCAAAGTGTTAGTGTTGCGTTCGAGGGTTCGTCTGTTCGTGCCAGTGGTTCACCTAGTCTGGGACCTCTTACAAGCTCCCAAGCCCAGGGGAGAAGTAATGTCGAAGGACTTATGGGTTCCTCAGGCCTTGATCGACGAACAGACGTTTCCCTCTGTGGTTTCGGGTGTATTTACACACGTTGCCGACGTGATCACCCCACCCACACAAAGACGAGAGAGCCCATTTATTCCTCGTCTGCGGAAGAGGTTTCTCGCAGAAACCATGGACCAAATCTTGCAGCTTTTAAGTGCAAGTCGGTCACTTCCGCGCAAGTCCAACGGCCTAGGTGTAGCCACTGGGTCAGTTCGGACTCGCTGCAGTACGACAACTGCACACCTCCTAAGAGAGGCTAGGTGGTACCGCAACAGGCAGTAACTCCGTCTGTTGCCTCCTCTGGGGGACCTAGATTTTACTCCCAGGTACTAGAATTCCCATTCAACGGATTCGTTCGATTGAAAGAGATTGCCTTGGTTAGCTTAGACAAGGTACCGAAGGTAACGGTATTATTTCCTAAAGGGCAGGCCCGATCTGTCTGGACCAGGATGTTGTCAGCCTGGGGGGTACGATAATTCCAGGCTCTGCCCTTCCAGTTCGACCTACACGTTTGTTGGTCTGATCGGGTCAGTTGTGGGAAGTACGTTCTGTCTGAGACCTCTATCAGACAGGAATTGATAGTCGGTTTCCCACTCGTCATCACAGCCTTCCTCTGGTTCGACGATTTTGTATCTGACCCCCCATCATCAGGTGGTCTACCTCACTGATTCCCCAGGTACACAGCCCAACTCCGTTGGGATGTTTTGCCTGCATGCAGCCCTAGATCCGAACCCTCAGGCTCCTTTCATGGACACCAGAGAGGAAGCTACAGGAGTAGAAGACAGTCCCGACATCAAGGCGGACCTAGGAAAAAGGGGGCTCGGAGAAGGGAAGGACCTAGATTCACTCCCTCACAACGCGGTGGTCCTGGTAGAGGGAAGACTTTACCACTTTCGTGACCATTGGACTCGGTCTGTGGGATCATAGCATAGTCTCTAACGGTTTGAGATGAAAATGGCCTCAAGGTCCTCCTCCTCCGCCAGTGACCTTCTCCCAGAAATACACTCCCGTCCTGAAAGAGTACCCCACAGGGTTACTCAAGAAAAAGCAATCAAACGACTATCTCTTAGGTATGGAACTTACTTCCCCGTGGGACCGTCACCACCTCTGTCGATCTTACCGACCGCTATTAGCTTGCGCCTATAGCTCGAAACTTTTCTTCTTATCTGGGTTTCCACCTAAGCAAGAAAGCCTTTGTGTTCAAGACATGCCCTTCGGCCTCAACATTGATCCCAGGATATTCACGAAACTGGGAGAGGCAGTGTTAGAACAACTCAGGAACCAAGAGATACAGATCATTGCTTATCTGGCCGGTTGGCTCATTTGGGCCCGGCCGGCCATAGAAGGTAACAGAGCTACGAAGGAATTTCTTCGATCGCTCGACAACCTGTGATTTCGGGTCAATCTCCATAAGTTTCGCCTGCGACCATCAGGCCACTTAGAATGGTTAGCCATTCAGTGGGACCTTTCGAAGCACACGTTGTCTCTCCCTTCCAAAAGTAAGAGGAATAGGTTCCAAGATCAAGAATTTCTCAAACACAAACAGGTGTCCAAAGAGCCTAGAAAGTATCCTCGGCCTTTCCCAATTCACTTCAGTAACAGATCTCCTAATAAAGGCCAAACTCAAGACATCAATCGATTTTGGAGAAAGAGAGCTACAGTACCTATAAGAAGACAAGGTCTCGAAGATCCCCTCTGTCGGGAAAATGAGACTACGCCCATGGTCAGAACCGAAGAACCTCTCCAAAGCGGTTCCTCTACAATTCCCACCTCCACAAGTGACATTCCATTCAGCCGTGTCTCTAAGTGGTTGGGGGGATTTCTCCGAACATCAGATGTTTCAGGTTCTTGGTCACTAGCCATGAAACAGTCCCATATCAATGTTCTCGAAGCCATGGCAGTGTTCTTGACCCTGAAGAGAGAGACTCCTCCGAGGTCGACCCACATCAGAGTAGTGTCAGACAGCACAGACGAGGTACACTACGGAAACAGGGGAGGATCCAAGTCACCCAACCTGAATCAGATCCTGGTCACTTTCTTCGCCTGGGCAACAGAAAAGAACTGGTCCCTGTCAGCACCTCACCTAGCGGGAGGCCAGGATGTGAGAACGGGCTCAATATCCAGGACGAGTTCCCTGGAGTCAGAATTTCACTCCGGTGGATACTCAGGTTCGTTCCAGGCATCCAGGTAGATCTATTCACATCTCAGATCAATCACAAACTTCCTTGTTATGTGACCCCAATCCTGGACCCTCGGGCTCATGCCATGGACGCATTACCCCGGGATTGGAACCATTAGAGGAAGATTTCCCTATCTCTCCCAGTGAATCTTCTAAAAACTTTAACACCGACTGCGCTCCTTCCGGGGCGCAGTGGTTTTAGTACCACCTCACTGCCCAAGAACAGTTGGTTTCCTCTCCTCCTCGAGTGGAAACTCCGTCCCATCCGGATTCCGTTCCTCAAACTGACCCGAGTATTCCAAACTCACTGTGTCAGATTACTCAAGGATGTCCAAAACCCTAACTTTGTGGACTACAGGAAGTTGGCAGCTCGTAGAGACTCGAACATTGAACCGGAAAACGATTTCTTCATCGAATCAGTCAAAAGGGACTCGACAATTCGCCAATATGATTCGGCCGTTAACCCCCAAAATAGGTGGTCCCCTTGGAAAGTTATTCCTCTTCTCCAAGATATTTTTCTATGTCCGGTCACCACTCTCAGGGCCTTTTTAGCCACGACTGCTACCCGATCGTCTGGCCCCTTGTTTATCAGGGAACAAGGAGGTACCATTCCCATGCGTGGTATTAGGCTATAGATCCTATACTTCGTTTGACAAGCCAATCCGGGATCATTTCCCCCAGAAGATGGACTTTGATGACCTTATAAAGTTCACGGGTTGAGATTCTCCTATGGTCTTCAAACGCCACTACCTAATGAGCTTACAGGCTCTTAAATACTCAACAGTTGCAGCTGGGAGCCGTATCTCTCCCCAGTGATCTTTTGTTCTTCCTTTCATCCATCTCTTTTCTTCTCCCTCCTACCCGCCACTCGCACCACGACGCCGCTTCCTTGGTGGTTCGTTAGCCCTAAGTTTATTACATATTAGGTTATGTTTGTAACTATTATTGATTACCGTTGTTACAGGGTTGGGATATTCTTAGCCATGTCAGTTTTGTAGCATGTTTCCTCTGATACTCGGAGGCTTCCCTGTTATCATGTTTGTTTACCTTAATTATTTATGATTTTCTTTACATGGTGTTGTTTCTCTCCCCTCATTAAATTAGTTATTGTTGGGCTTGGAAGGCATTCTCTGGTACATTTTCACCCGGCGCCACAGATCGACCCAGAAAAGGGATTTTGACGAAGGAAAAATCTATTTCTGGGGAGAGACCTGTGGCGCCCGGTGAAACCCTTCCCCTTTATTTTACACAATCCCACCCTTTCCTTTCCAAGCCATCATGGCCAATACAGAAGGATGTTGTTCAGATGGCGCTCGCGTCGTGGCGTGGGTGGTGTGGCGCTGGAGGTTGGCAAGGGCCTTTGTATCGGCCCATCCCTTTGACGAAGGAATTAACTAAATGGAAGACAACCTGTGAATAGTGGATTTCACGCGCCTTTGCTTTATACACGACACCCTAAAGGTGCTCGCGCGAGGGTTGTAACCTCAGCATTCCATGCTTTTATCTTTCTCTGGTATAATTGGAAGGTTTTATCAGAAAAGGTATTTAAGAAGGACACTCTTTTCACCGGGCGCCACAGGTCTCTCCCCAGAAATAGATTTTTCCTTCGTCAAAATCCCTTTTATGTCTGCCTATTCAACCTAAAAATATTTTCTGCAAATTTGAACTTTTGAAGTTACTGTGCACCAATTCATTTACCTAATTAGGAATATCATTCCACAACTTGGTTGCAGCTGGAATAAAACTTCTAGAGTACTGTGTAATATTGGGCCTCATGATGTAGAAGGCCTGACTATTAGAATTAACTGCATGCCTAGTATTACGAACAAGATGGTACTGTCCAGGAATATCTGAATGCAAAGTATAGTCAGAATTAGCAAAATCTTAAGAAAAAATGAACCATAACCAGAGAGAGGGATCCAATGTAGTACTGTGTGGCCAGTCAAAGTACCTAATAACTCTAGCAGTAGTATCTCAACAGGGGCTGGTGCCTTGGCCAGTCTACTACCATATAGCTAAAACTAAATAATACTTGAAATCTATTTGATTTTTCCTCGCATTGAAAACCTTAGTCCTTTAGAATTAAACTTCCCACTTAAACCACCCTCGTCAGTCCTTAGCCAATGGTCAACAGTGAAAAGTCTCACTGGAAAGAATCGGGGCTACTCGTCCACACGCAGCACTTGTCGTCAACAACCTTGTTGATGAATCAACATCCTTTCCAGCTCCGCTGAAGACGTACATTTTTTAAAGGACTTAAGGTTGTATTGCCAGGGAAAATTAATATCAATTCTAAAATATTTCATCTGGCCTTTTTGAAAAAAGGGTTTTGAGGTGAATAGTTCTGTAGTGTATACCCAATGTAACTGATGGTCTTACAGAAGGTGCTCTGCATTATGAAATATGTAATAAAGTGTAGGAAGGGATTTCAGATTTTTAGATGCCTAAAATTTATAACTAGGACAAATAGAGAAGACAAGAGAATAAAGTCTAGTTTGCACATTTTGGAAAATTACTGTTTAGATTAGAAAGTTGTCCTGTTATTTAAGAACACTTCATCATATTCACCTTTAACTTTTCCAATGATAGTTGTTCTCCATCATTTCAGAATTTTCATCCCAAAGAAAATGATCATCCAACTCTTGTGGCAAGATTGTGTAAGCTACTGAAGATATCTGCTAAAGAAGGGTCCATGTGGGCTCATGTTATAAGACTGATGCAATTTATGTTGTCTCAAAATAGCTGGCTTAACATTACTTTCTCTTTGTTGGCTGTTGATGATAATATTGAAAAGGATGTCATCTTGTGATAGGAAAAGGATGAGGAATTCTGAATCCATAGAATTTCCAATGAAAAGTGAAAGTGAAGATTCGTCTTCACTTTCTGCAGTCAAGCTGGAAAATAACGATTTGGTTGACAATATTGCACTCTTTGATGATGACTCTCTTCTCATGGATCCGGCCATGGAATTCAAAGCAGAGCCAGAGTTCAAAGCAGAGCCAGAAATATTTAAGTCAAGCGTCAATGTCACGAAATATTCTTACGACTGTAATGTATCAGTGAGTAAGGGGGATTTACAAAGTTGCCGAAAGGAAGCCAACAAAGAGGATAAAAGTGTAAATACCGAATTATGGACTGAAGTAGATTTCAAAGAGGAATGTAGCAAAGGGGAAGTCGGTGAAGAAGTGAATCGAATAAAAGAGAAGATTGAAAACAGTGACTCTGACACATATCTATGTCAGGAAAATGATCCAAAAACTCACACAGATGTTGGTATGACAGAGAATTATGGGAAGAAATTTAGTGGAATAGTTAACCTCAATACTCACCTGCTAATTGACTCCGGAGGTCAGTTTATATGCAGAGAATGTGGTGAAATATTTTCCGAGCAAAGTGACCTCATAGTACATCATAGAATTCATACTGTGGAGAAGCCTTTCAAGTGTAATGTCTGTGAAAAAGCATATTTTGAGAAACGTCGTCTCACAGAACATCATAAAACTCATACCGAGGAAAGGCAATTCAAGTGCAGTTTATGCGACAAAATGTTTTATCATAAAAGTGATCACACGAGACATTATAGAACTCACACTGGGGAGAGGCCTTTTAGGTGCAATTTCTGCGACAAAGCATTTTCTCATAGGAGTAATCTAGTAAGGCATTATAGCT
Organism: Palaemon carinicauda; assembly: GCF_036898095.1. Lineage (NCBI taxonomy): Eukaryota > Metazoa > Arthropoda > Malacostraca > Decapoda > Palaemonidae > Palaemon > Palaemon carinicauda. The sequence goes on along the minus strand of NW_027168926.1, from coordinate 165,447 downwards.
ATCATACTAAGGAGAAGCCGTTCATGTGCAATGTCTGTGGCAAAGCATTTTGTCAAAGAGCTGATCTGAAAAAACATTTTATAATTCACACTGGGGAGAAGCCTTTCAAGTGCACTGTCTGTGACAAAGCATTCTCTCATAAAAGTAATCTCCTGAAACATTATAGAAATCACACTGGCGAGAGGCCTTTCAAGTGCGACATCTGTGACAAAGCATTTTCCCAGGGAAGTGATCTCACAAACCATTTTAAAATTCACACTGGGGAGAAATTCAAGTGCGCTATCTGTGACAAAGCATTTTCTCGGAGAAGTAATCTCACAAAACATCATAGAAATCACACTGGCGAGAGGCCTTTCAAGTGCAATGTCTGTGACCAAGCATTTTCTCAGAGAAGTCATTTCATAAAACATTATAGAATTCACACTGGGGAGGAGCCTTTCAAGTGTGATGTCTGTGACCAAGCGTTTTCTCAGAAAAGCAATCTCACAAACCATTTCAAAATTCACACCGGGGAGAAGCCATTCAAGTGCACTGTCTGCGACAAAGCGTTTTCTCAGAAAAGTAATTTCAAAAAGCATTATAGGATTCACACTGGGGAGAAGCCTTTCAAGTGCACTTTCTGCGACAGAGCATTTTCTCAGAAGAGTGATCTGGAGAAACATCGTGGAAGAAAGCATTTTCTCAGAAAAGTCATTTCGCAAGATAAAATGCAATTCACACTGGGAGATTAATTGTAGCATGTGAAGATTTGCACGGGACAAAAGTTGTAAAAAAATAGGAAAGTCGTATAATCCTTTAAAAAATAGGAAAACATTTTAACAAAGTGTTTAAATGTCCATACTAGCCAAACTAAGTGAAACTACACTAAATTAATGTGTTCTGATGAATTTTTTGTTATCGGTGTTAGTATTTCCACAAGCACTCTCTCACTTTAACAAAAGTGTAAGAATTGTTCTTCAGGGAATTTCCTGTACTTTCTTGTCTTATGTATAAAATTTTGTATAACTATGTAATAAATTTACCTATAGGTTTAAAAGTCAATATCACCGTAATTAAGTGAAGTTTATCAATAGTTCAAAGTACAAAGACAGTTTATTTCATCTCATCAGTTTATCTTGGGTTCTTTTATATGAAGTCTGCACTACATATTAATATATTGCCTGTGAGCATTTGTCTTTTCTATTTATTAGTATGTCTGGGTCGATTTATTTAATTGTTTGATATTCAACATTATTTTCCAATGGCTTCTTTTCTGGGCTCAACCTGTGCCGCTCCATGAAATGCTCCTTTTAGCATCATTTCTCGGTATATAACTGCTATATATTACCAGAGAAAAAAGTTGCATTGGAATGCCAGGGATGAACCCAGCTCGCTCACCTATATAAGGTGTCGGTATGATAACTGGGGCGTGAAAACCACTGTCAGAGGTCTCGGGCCATTTAGATATCTCCTCTTCAAATACCCCCGTTACTGCGAGGTGCCGTTCTACATTCCACTACTGATCGCTACTACTACTACCTCCACCCACGCGATCATCTTCACTCCTTTCATAGCATCGGTTGTGTTCGCACACACGTTCCCTTTGATCGTGACTTTTGGTTTTGAGAGTTTTTTCCTGCGCAAGATGTCGGATATTCAAGCTTCTACCTCCAAGTTGAGTACTAAAACTATGAGTTTTGAGGTTCTGGAAGTAGCGATATCCCAGATATTCATTTTCTTAGATGTTTTTATTTCGGAGTCGGAGATGCCGCGCCGCTCCCGGTCAGCCATTTTGGTTTCGGTGTGGTGACTTCCCTTCATTTCCATGTTCTTGTGACCCCAGTGGTGACTGGTCTTGAATGGGTGGTGTGTGCCGAATAGAAGGTGGAACCTTTTTTATGTTGTTAAAGCACAATAGGAAACTTCATGTGTTTGTGTCAGTTGGGATAAGAGAGTAAGTGCAATATGCGGAAAATAGTTGCCGAATCTGCTGGATGTTATAGCAATATGTGAAAAGAAGGATGCACACATAATGAAAAACACTTGTATGGAGCTTCAGAAGTGAGTTGACTTATCTTTTCACGATTGAATTATATTTTGAGCGTCGAATCAGCTGGCATGGAAAGGGGATTCTTTGTGGCAGAACTGGTCAAACCTTGACATTCATGTATTCCCCTGTTCTCAGTGATTTTGAGGATGATAAACAATCGGTGTTTTGGGTCTGCTGGAGGACTGGTTGGTCCTTATTGGCCTCAGAGGGAACGATTGATGGATCTATGATTTCTGTTGTTAGGTTGCTCAAGAAGGTTGTTTTTCAGGACCAATTTACTCAGACAACCTGTGTGTTGAGGCGGGCACCTAAGGCCCTGTGTACTCCAGTTATCTTCATGTCTACCAAATCCTTAGAGAAAAAGGGTTTCTAGGCCCTCTAGACTGTCTATTTTAGTTTCCCAGAGACATTCCACCAATATTCTTCATCAAAGACAGTTGCATGAATATTTTGACTGGTACAAGCTCAGTGGCATGAATATTTTGATTGGTACAAGCTCAGTGGCATGAATATTTTGACTGGTACAAGCTCAGTGGCATGAATATTTTGACTGGTACAAGCTCAGTGGCATGAATATTTTGACTGGTACAAGCTCAGTGGCATGAATATTTTGACTGGTACAAGCTCAGTGGCATGAATATTTTGACTGGTACAAGCTCAGTTGCATGAATATTTTGACTGATAAAAGTCCAGGAAAGGCCTTTGGGGTGCATTACTAAGGACCAAAATCAAACATAATGCTACATACATTCTAATTTATTCAGCTATCTGCATATGCATACTATTGCATACATACAATTATATTCTTTCTGTTTCATCATCAATGATAGTTATCAAACCTAATCTTAACTAGCTTTCATACACTGGGTACTTGGCTACACCATCAAAATTTCACTTTTAATACATTGAAAACATTGAACGAGTACGACTTGATATATAAAATCCTCAATCTGATGAACTTCACACTAAATTTCATATGTAATCACAAACACCAACACTATAAACCAAAACATATTCATCAGAACCCGGCAAAATTGTTTTTCAATCCATGTAGGAATCTTTATTACATTGTCAAATGAATCACTCATCATCATCATCTCCTCCTACGCCTATTGACGCAAAGGGCCTCAGTTAGATTTCGCCAGTCCTCTCGGTAACCGCTTAATGTAACTTAACTATAAGAAATAATGTATACACTAATGACAGTTTATGCAAGCATTAGGTGAATATCTTGTGTATCCTTCTCTACATGTGTTAACACCCAGCAGAATTTCTGCTCATTCCTTTGATATGGCTACTATTTAAAAGAAAACTACTGTATAAAGGTCTATACGCATTTCATTTAAATGGTTTTTACTTACTCTAATGGAAATAGCAAAAGGTCCATAGTCCACCTTCCTTTTTTATCACCAGCTTCCCAAATACTTAGGCACACACACACAAACACACACTCCCCACGGTCCCCAACAAACGGCTCTGGTGTCTCAGAACAACAGGAAAATATCATGTAGGCCACTATCATCAGTTTGGCTCAACCTTCCTGAAAATGAAGACAGAAATGGGGCGGGGGGAGACAGGCAAATGCATATGAAGATTAAATTTTACAAAACATACAGTAATGGGAGAAAAGAAAATCTCCTTTCAGAGGCCAAAAATTAATAATAGTTAATATTACTTCGAGATTTGTACTGATATACTGACTATTTTAAGAAAAATTAGTGCCCTCTCTCAAAGGTAAGTGTGCTAGGTTACGGAAACCTTCATCTAAGCTCCCGTTCTACATCAAGGAGTGCCAGCTCATGTGACCCAATGATCAATTTAAGAAAAGCTTTTTTATATTTTTATCTTAAATTAAAGGTGGTTCTTATAAATATACAAACCTTTGTCACTAAGAGGAGGATAACTTCAGCACAACCTGATGCAGCCATTGAATTATTTACAAGGTAGTTATAACTACCTACTGGGGGTGTGATTGTGAAAGCTCATCCACCTGTCATTCAGAGAGTGCACAACTTTTGACTTCGACTGCAACAAGTACCTCTCATAAACTTCTGTAATTTTATTTTATTTTTTCTCTTTTCAGAGTGTGTTCATTGGTAAATAGAGCCTAATAAAGAGATGTGGTTTTGTCTGGAAAAATCCAGCATGAAATGTGGCAGGTTTACTGATACCAGCCATTGATCCTCATCTCCTGTGTACTTTTTACAGCTGTGATGAGTGCCATTTGTTAACTCCTCTTCAATGGTAAGATCTTGTCAAGAAGAACAAGAAGGCTAAGGGGAAACCTTCTTAATCAACTTTGGCTATGCATGAAACTGATGCTAATGAGAGACTACAGTTCATACTTTTCCTCTTGTGAAAATTGACCTGCTGTGTCCCATGGAACTTCATCATCTTGAGATGGATCCTTGCTAGGAATTTTGGGGGTTACGTAACCTCATATCACTATCGGGATGCTCTTCATGGAAAGCAGAAGAATCACCTTTCCTTATTGATGGCAATACTCTGCCATTGCTTTGAATTTTTCCCATTGCTGCTCAGATAAACGATGACTTGAATTTAAGGGAGTTGTGGCCTTCCTTGGGCATTGCTGGTGCTTTTTCAGTGGGGACGCTGTTGGGGATTTTGGCTAGCGCCATGACTTCTATGGATACCCCTGCAGTGATGAGCCCAAATCCTGCAACACTTGTGAGGGCAATTGAGTGGGAGGCACCTTTAGATGTGGTCTGGTAGGTGTTGAAGAATTCCCTGTGGCTTCTTTTTTGGAAGCATAATTGTTGGTCTCCCAGACCTTGACCTCAGCAAAAGTTGGAAAGAGGAAGAAGCATGTGCCTTTCACCTCTTCTAGTTGTTCTCCCTCTGCCTCCCTCTACGATTCTACTGTGACTACTTCTAAGAAAAAGAATAAGTCTAGTGAGGCTACGAGCAATCTCTCTCTCCGTACGATATAGAGAGGTGTTGTACTACAGAGGACTGACCCAGTGAGGGAAAGCATCTTGGTGTGCAGTACAGGACTAAGCGCATGCACTGTTGGTCAGGGTGAAGGCAGCTGCCCTTCTCTGTCCCTTACTTCTGGGAATCTCCCAAAAGATATTGGGGTATGAAATGGAGAGAGGAGGATGATGGCTTATGGGGGAGGTTCCATTGCGTACACAAGATACAGAACCAGTGGTGAGAGGAACCAGCGACCGGTGTCATTACTTGTATGAGCAATGAGACATTCCCTTGCTTGCTCCTAATTGGGACTACGATCTTCCCTGTCCTCGTAACTCTTGGGTCAGAAGAGACGTTCACACACGTTCATATGGTAGGGAACGCAGTTGCCTGTTACCTGTTCTTTTTCTGTGTGATCGGTACACACGCCAGGAACTTCCCACACGTACATCCTACCAGGAAGAACCACCCTTTATCATTCTCAGTGCTCGTACAAGCACCAAGATTTTTTCCCGCAAAAGAGCAATCAGGAGCAAGGCCCATCATCAGCTGGTCAGTAGCATGACCTATCAAGACAAAAATATGTGTTACTTCATCTGTGTCTGGGGAAGTGGATGTGGGCCAGAGACAGTTCTCTCCCCGAAGGAGTGGGTTATCAGGCCCAACTTCAGCTTCTTCAGGTCATGTCTCCAGTTCCATTCTTTGTCTGGAGTGTGCTTACACCGGGAGGAAATAACTGATTCCCAAGGTGTCTGATGAGACCTCCTCCTATCCTTCTATCCAAGGAGGCCTGAACTTGTTCCAGTTCCAGTGTAGGGAAAGAACCCTGAGATTGAGTATTCATTTGTTCATTCTCTTGATTTCATTCATTAGTATAGTGAAATGCCACTGTGGCTCCTGTTACTTTGGGGTCCTTGTTCATTGATCGGCTCTTTAATACCCCTCAAGGATCAAGGCCTTCATTGGTGTGACCATAGTCGGATGTTGATCATGGGGCAAACGACAGAGTGAATTATCAAATTTTTGGTCAGAAAGTTATCTATGGTTTAGTCATACCAGCAATTCTGTTGGCAGAGGAGGTTCTACATGCCTGAGGGCTAGAGCAATTCTCCTAAAGACCCTGGTGTAAGCTGGGATTCCTGTGGAGAGATTCAGGCCGGAGGGCACGTCATTTTCACAAAATGTTCTTCCATGGCTAGCCTCAAGGCAGCTTCTTGGATCTATTAGTGGTCTGGGTCAGTTACCTATTTTGCCACAACCTCTGCTTTGTCAGTTCCCGAGACTTGAGCAAAATACAGGAAGTTGGTTCATGCCATTGTTCACTGGTCTCTTCTTGGATCCAATCAAACGGGATATGTCTGGTTGAGCATCTAAACAATCAACTGGTCCTAACCTCCTCTGAGAGGCAGTTGTTTCAGGATTCAGCTGCTGTCTCTTTGTCGCAATGTGGGGAAAAGTTGAGTATTATGCGCAAGAAGAGGATGAAGTATCTGGCAATGCTGAGAGATATAGCAGCATAGAAAATCTCTCCTTCAAATGATCACACCAGATGCATGAGAGAAATAGCGTGACTGTTCTTGTTCAAGTAAGAACTCCCAGCTCTGCTGTGGAAATTTTTCCTCATTTGAAAATTTTGTTCCACCCAGATGTGTCCAACAGCAATTGTGTCAGTGGTGACTGAAACATCACTAGAGGCCAGCCAAATATCCCCACCCTTGTTGTTCCAGTTGAAAAGGAGGTACAAGATGATCTTTTTTAATAGATGAACAAAGGAAACATTATCATTGGAGTTTCACTCCACTTTTCTCTAAAAGAAATGCTGGATGATTAAGTTGCTTTATGAGAGTTGTCTTCAGAGGAAAAACAACTGCAAATCAACCTGTTGGAAATTTGAGTAGCATTCCTAACACTGCAAGCATTTCAACATCTTGATATGGCACTCAATAATGCTGCTAAGTGACAATACTACTGTCATAGCGTACGTCAACAAGCAAGGAGGGAATGTCGTGCACTGTCTTTACGAGGTGACAAACCAGGGGCACATCTTGGTAGTGGATGAAACACTGTGGAGCAAGGTACAATCTAGGCAAGAGGAATGTATTAGCAGGCACACTCAGTTACCAGGTACAGGTCGTAGGCTTCTTGTGGTTTGGGGATCACCAGCAATCAATGTGTCCACCAAACGGCTGCTCAACTGGACATTGATGACACCATAGTCTCAAGATGACCCCCTGTGATTCCCAGATTGCCACACGCCTAAATGTATCCAGATCTGCTGATGCTCCTTGTCAAGGTGCTGAAATAAGCACACCGGTAGCACAATCGTCCATTAGCCCCACCTTCAGAGATACCATTACTCAGTTGAGTGCACTTCACAGGTAGAGTAGACACTGTAAAGCATCTCTTCTGAAGAGAAAGCTTTTCGTTAGGCACTGCACATGACATGTCTTGATACCTCCCAAGGTTATATGCAGCTGTTTACTGGGGAAAGTGGGATATCTGCAGTTTGCAATGTACGGGGGATACTTCTACAGTATGAGTTTTTGGGCTCAAGGCATGTCGTCCTGATGGAAGGTTCCTTCGGTAGCTTCCTTTGGGTATATATGACTGGTAGTCATATATACCCAAAGGAAGCTAACGAAGGAACCTTCCATCAGGACGACATGGCCATCTCACCCAAAAATAGATTTTTTGCTTCGCTCAAAATCCGTTTTCTCTTCAGTGGATTGCAGACTTCCGATGAAAGGCCACCACCCAACCCTGACCCAGGTTTTCAGACTGAAAGACCTGACCTCTCCTAGTCCTCCTCTTGAGAATTGTCTATGGTCATGAGGAGCTTCGAGTAGGGCATTAGATGGAGATCTGACTCTAAAGATGAAATTTCCTCTCCTTTTTCATCGCATATTTTATCTTTAAAATCGCACAGTATTCTACCTTATTCGTGCAATAGTATCCTGTATTCTGATAATAAACAGATACTGAAACAAAAGGGGAAAAAATAATATTCTGATAAGTTTTATGAATTCTCTTCGTAGGAAAAAACAAAGGTTTAAAATATGGATGTAGGATGAATTAAGTTGCTACTGATAATTCTATTAACTTTTGTATATCTCTCTCACCTTTACTATTGACCTTATTGGTAATGAAATTGAAACTTGTCAAAGTGGAAAATGAAGCAGAAAGTGACAGACAAACAAGGTCAACCAGAAACATAAATAAATTACCCTCTTAGTATTCTGATTATGAACTGTATTGATTTTGTACATATTTTCTTTCAAGTCATATAAATATTGTGACTATGAAGCGTATTGATTTTGTCTATGCATTCTTGAATGACATGTCTAATTTTATACCAAGCGTGAATATTTTATGTTTTGAGCAGGCGCAGCCACATATCCATTATAGTGGTATCTAGGGCCTCCGTTACGGCCCTTCCCTTTGATGAAGGAATTATCTAAATGGAAGACAGCCTGTGAATAGTGGCTTTCACACGCCCCTGCTTTATACACGACACCCACAAGGTGCTCGCGCGAGGGTAGTAACCTCTGCATTCCATGCTTTTATCTTTCTCTGGTATATTTGGAAGGTTTATATCAGAAAAGTTTAAAGAAGGACCCTTTTCACCGGGCGTCACAGGTCTCTCCCCAGAAATAGATTTTTCCTTCGTCAAAATCCCTTTATAGTGCACAATATTTTGAATGTCAGAAACTTCTAGAACTTATTATAATCCTAACTAATAACCTATCAAAGGAAATTTAGTGGAATATTGTAACTAATAATCCATCCGAGTAAATTTAATTTGTGAAGAAGAAAAGATGTTATATTATTAATAATCATCATTCAGTAATTAGGATATTAATTGTATTGCATGAGAACGCTACCAACAGTTCCATAATTTCTAATGATTCCTAATGTTGTTGTATTCCCGCTAAGTACAATAAAGTTAAGTTCTAACATGCCAGTTTATATAATAAATATCACCTCTAAAATTAAGCATCAAGACAATAATAACGATTAAAATACTCCTAAGTAACTCCAAAAGCGATCTATTTTAATCAAACAATTCGGGAAGAAGAACTACTTTTTATTGGTTTGTTTACATTTCAAGTCACTCCAAGTCATCTTATAAACGTTTCCTCAGGCGATAAACCTTTCGGTAATGGACTCATGGACGGCAGGGTTGCCAGGTTTTCCAAGTGAAAAAAGGCCAACGTCTGATCAACTGCAGCTTTAAAAGGCCAACCTAATAATAGAAAAAGGCCGAAAATATAGCATTTAAGACTAAACAATTTCAAAAAGGCCAAATTTAGGTATTTAGCACGAAAACAGGGACAAATTTAGAGTTTTTTTTGGCCCGAAAAAAGGCCATCTGACAACCATTGTGCCAGTACAGTCAGTGTCGCCAAGGCTTTCAAGCAGGTAAGTGTTATGTTCTTTTATAGCACCGAGTTTAAGCTTAACTTTAAAATAAAAATTCTCAATTTTGTGCCCTGGTTTTCATTATTTGAAATTTATAAGAGAACAGATTTAAAACAACACTTATGCAGATGTGATAAAGTTGATTAAAAGGAATAACTAAAGTGGATGATATAAGCATTAATGAAAATATTGAAAAAAACTAACTAAATTTACTATTTTGTGATGACACTAAGGACAGAGCAAAATATTAATTGGAAAGAAATTATTTTCACACACCAAGGCCCACCTGAACAGACTCTTAGTGTCTGATGGAGGGCTAGAAATAAACCTCTAAAAGTAAAAGTATTGAGAATTCTGAGATGATAGGTAAGCAGTTGTATTTGCGCGAGCGCACACACACACACACACATATATATATATATATATATATATATATATATATATATATATATATATATATATATATATATATATATATATAAAGAACAAGTAGGAAGAGGAAAGTAGTCATACCCTGGTGAGAGGGGCTATAGTTAAGAAGGAGGGTCTCTCTCTCTCTCTCTCTCTCTCTCTCTCTCTCTCTCTCTCTCTCTCTCTCTCTCTCTCTCTGTGGAGAATTTTTATTTAATTAAATGTTTGAGTGGGAACTTAGTCCGGGAAAGTCTCCCTACGGCAGTTACACAAAGATCAACAGGGGAGGATAATGAACACTTACTCTCGGGGCACAAACGCCCTGCTAATAGCTTTACTGCCACAGTTTACTAACCGTCACTCTTAAATACAAAAGGGGGAAATTTTACTGTCCAGAGGCCGGAGGGAGAACTCCACACGTGAAAATAAAAGTAATTTATGACCTACTCTAGCTTTGTCAGGTCTATAGTCATCTCACTCTTAGGCTCTGTTCCGACTCCGTTCCAGTGACCCCAGTGAGATGCTGGACAGGTATCTTACGTTAATGCAATGAGAGACCATAAAAAATGGGAGCAGTGGAGTATAAAAGTATAAAGTAAAGTTAAATGGGGATCTTCACCTTCAAAGCACTAAGTTAAAGAGCGTACACTCGCTGATACCAACTTGCCTATATCTACAGTGGGTTACTCTCAACATCTCGGGTGCTTCTGACCCGTCCCGTAGTATAAATTGGTAAAATTCATATAATGGGGTTAAGGATACCAAAGTTTGTAATCTATTCCAAATAATTTATTACAGTAAAAAGGAATGGGAGTAACTCAATGATTTATACACATAGCAAAATTAATAATTGAAAAGAGTATCAGTAACTCAATTATGATTTATTCACATGGCAAAATGAATAAGTGAAATGAGAATCAGTTTACAACAAAAAATATTGAAAATATTAAACGGAATTAACTCGTGGGATTAACCCTCAAACGGAATAAATAGAATCAAAATATTCTGATAAACAATTTGTAATGCCAGAATAATACCTAAACTTAACTTACGAGACAAATAGAAGCTTATCTAAAGGGGGAATGGCCATTAATTGAACTCACAAGATTTTATGTTGTGGGGCGCCCGTGTCCTGAAAGTGGCGGTCTTCAGTTTTGCTTCACTAGGCCTACAGCACTTATTTTACGTAGTCAATGGCCCCGCCAACTAGCCTCCAGACTGGAACAGATGTTCTGTGGAATTAACTGCTTTTCACTGACATTCCAGTTATCTGCTTGACCTCATCCTACGTAGACTCTGGGCCCGTTATTGTGCAAGGGGACAGGGTAGTGGTGGAGAGTGGGAGCACGAGGTTGACCCTGGAGCCTGGCTTGGCAGTTCCACTTAGTACCGTGGCCTGTAACTTTGTGAGGTCGAGTTCAGGTCAGCCGCGTCCTCCTTCCTTCCCCCCCAAAAAAGGCCAATGGTCTTGAGGTGCCAACTCTCATTTAGGAAAGGCTTGAAATACTTGTGACTTGTGAGTTTTAAGCAATACACTTATTTAGAATACAAGGAGAAATCTTGCAACTCCCGGGGACAAAGATAATCCTAACTCTAAACATGTGGCATACAAAAATGTAATTTAGCAAGTCAGGCTTACGTGTGTGGACAACCATACCTCCTAGACTAGCAGACTTGAGTTGTATTAAAGAGATTTAAAGTACCTAAATACTTAAGGTAAAATAATGAAAATAAAATAAACACAAAAGTATTAATCTTGAGGCACTCGCTTATGAAAGAATCATCACTCACATTTTTCCCTGCCGTGAAGTCATTAACAATAACAAAGTCTACATATATACTGTGAAGAAGAAGAATAGTGAAGAAAATTCTTTGCACCTACTGTATATATATATATATATATATATATATATATATATATATATATATATATATATATATATGTATATATATATATATATATATATATATATATATATATATATATATATATATATATATATATATATATATATATATATATATGCTGTGTATATATGTGTGTGTTTTGTGTGTGTACGTATGTATGTATGTACCATCATCACCAGCCGTTGATAGTACACTGTAGGACAAAGGCCTTAGACAAGCTCACGTCCAATTATGGTTTTTCTATACCAGTATATACCAGCACACTTCCTTAGCTCATCATAGCTGGCAAATTCACCCCCAACCCACCACCAGTGTTGAAGGTGAAGGGTCAGTATGTAACTGAAGCAAATGATGTTAGCAATGCCCTGGCTAATCATTTTTCAGATGTATCCAGCAAGTGTGAAGGAGTCCCTGGTCACCAGTATAGGAGCATTGAAGAAAAGAAAATTTTAAATTTTGCAACAAGAAGGGATGAGTCGTATAATTCTCATTTCACTGAAAGAGAATTTGATTCCGCACTTGCTCATTGCAATGATACAGCCCCTGGACCCAATGGAATTCCATATGCAATGATTAAACATGTACATTTTAATACAAAGCTATTTATTTTAAGCATTATTAATAGAATATGGCATGATCATAGTTACCCAAGTGTTTGGGAACTAGCCATTATTTTAACCTTTTTAAAACCTGGTAAAGACAAGTTTTTAGCAGCAAACTATCGTTCTATTGCATTGACATCTTGTGTTTATGTATAATTATGGAGAAGATGGTCAATGCAAGGTTGATGTGGTACCTTGAAAAGAAAGATATTTTATCATCGATTCAATGTGGATTCAGAAAAATGCACTCAACGACTGATGTGTTGATACGACTTGAGTCTTCTATTTGTGAAGCCTTTGCTTCCAAACAGTACCCTGTTACAGTATTTTTACCTTGAAAAGGCATATGATACCACATGGAGATATGGTATACTTAAAACCATTCATGAATTGGGATTGAGAGGAGAGCTGCCACTATTTATTCAGGCATTTCTTTCACATAGAGTTTTTCAAGTGAGAGTTGGGGAAAATATCAGAGAGTAAGTGCCAGGAAGGAGTTCCTCAGGGTAGTGTGCTGAGTGTAACCCTTTTTACACTAGCAATTAATGGGATATACTCGGCCATTCCCCAGGATGTTCTCTCAATATTATTTGTGGATGATCTCTCCATATCATTTGCTGGAGCCAGAATGGCAATGGTTGAGAGAAAACTACAGCTCTCAATTGACAAAATTATCCAGTGGGCCGATATGAATGGATTTAAGTTCTCGACAAGTAAAACTACTATTGTACATTTCTGTCGTATCCGGGGAGCACATCCAGACCCGGATATATACATCAAAGGCCAACGGATTCCATGTGTATCGGAAGCCAAATTTTTAGGTTTGATATTTGATTATAGACTTACATGGGTTTCTCACCTAAAAGCGTTAAAAGCTAAATGTGTTGAAGCTCTGAATATTTTAAAAGTATTGTCCCATACATCATGGGGGGCAGACCGCAATACTATTTTAAAATTATACAAGGCCTTGATTTTTTCCAAAATTAGTTATGGATGCGAAATATACTCCTCAGCCACCCCAATCTGGTTAAAAATATTAGATTCCATACATCATGCTAGTATTAGGTTATCCACAGGAGCCTTTAGAACCTCTCCTATCACAAGTCTCCTTGTTAATGCTGGGGAGTTGCCTCTGGACTTCTATCGAATGTCCTGTATTATTCAGTATTGGTTTAGATTGCAAAGACTCCCTAATTCTTTAGCCTTTCAGACTGCAAGCCTTGTAAGGCCCTCAACATACTATGAGTTGCACCCAAAATCTCCTCAACCTTTTGGGTTTTGGGTGAAACAATTATCAAACAATCTAGATATAATTAGAATTAAGGTGCTTCCATTCAAGGTATCATCAACGCCTCCATGGAAATTACCTGAGGTATCTTTTTGTAAATACTTTATTGGAGTTAAGAAGAATATGACTGACTTAGAATCCAGGTCTATTTTTATGGAACATGTTGCAGAACATAAGGGATCGACTTTTATATATACTGATGGCCCCAAATCTGATGCTGGCGTTGGATTTGGAGTACATAGTAATGATTTTAATTGTAGAGGTGCACTTCCTCTAACAGCTTCCATATTTACTGCCGAACTGTATGGCATATTAACCGCTATTGAGAAAATAGCTTTGGAAAAGGAGGGTAATTTTACAATATTTAGTGATGCAAGGAGTGTTTTCAAGCTTTAGAAGTTTTTAATTCCAGTAACCCTATAGTTTTAAAGATTTTAGAATGGCTTTATATTATTGGACGGAGAGGTATATCAGTTCGATTTTGTTGGGTTCCAGCACATTTAGGTGTGTCTGGGAATGAGGAGGCAGATTTACTGGCGAAGAATGCGGCATCCGAGTTGCTACCAAGGAGGCATCCCATTCCCTGTAATGATTTCCTACCTTACATCAAGAAATTGGTTTGTAATAAATGGCAACAGCACTGGGATAGTCAAGATGGCAATAAAATGAGGGAAGTAACAAATATCATATCACCTTGGAGGTATAATATGATGCCCCGAAAATGGGAGACGACTCTTTGTCGTCTCCGTATTGGTCACACACGGTTGACACAAGTTTGTGCTGAAGGGCCAACACCAACCGTATTGCGAGGAATGTTTAGTACCTTTAACAGTGAAGCATTTTTTTGACCGAATGCCCTAATTTTACTAACTTAAGAAATAGATATCTGTTGGATGCTCGAGGTGAGGATGGCAGGTTTATCCATGCCAAGATTCTTGGACATGATGTGTCCTACTATGCGAGTGGAATTTTTAGATTTATTTTAGAAGCAGGTCTTCTGAAAACTATTTAACTATTATAATGACTTCTCAACTTTTATGGTTTTAATTGAATTCTCTTTTATTTTTCATATATAATAAATGCTATCGGCGTCAATGACCATAGATGTCAGGATGCCAGAAAACTTTCAATCAATCAATCAATCTTTAGCTCGTCAATCCATCGCCTTCTCTTCCTTCCTCTGTTTCTTTTACTATCTTTAGGGACTCATTCTGTTATTCTTAATGCCCATCTGCTGTCTGTCATTCTCAATGTATGTCCCGTCCATGTCCATTTCTTTTTCTTACAAGTTGTTAGACTATCCATAATTATCTTATATGATTCATTTGCAAGGAATGTTGGTCTTGAATCTGTAACTGTGGGTTTTTTAACCTTTTTTCCTTTACGTTTTTGTTTTCAATTTCCTTAAAGTTTCTATGCTTGACTTCATTCATTTATAGGTCTATAGCTTTTTGTAGATATCTCTCTCTCTCTCTCTCTCTCTCTCTCTCTCTCTCTCTCTCTCTCTCTCTCTCTCTCTCTCTCTCTCTCTCTCTCTCTCTCTCTCTCTCTCACTCTCTCTCTCTCTCTCAGGTATAGGTTATTTTCATCGTTCTTCAAATTTTCAATCGTATTAGATTTTTCGTATTCATGAACTCTAGTATTTAGTTCCCCTTTTCCAGCTCTTTGTTTAGGTTTTACTATTTACGTTTTATCTGTGAACTCACTTGAATGTAGAGGCGTTTCGTATAATATTAGTTGTTTTACTAGTAGAAATCACTTATTGCCGAAAGGAGATCATTATTTTCGCTTTAAAATCTATTTTCTTTATAAATCAAATATATAGTTGAAATTTAATTATGTTAATACCTAAATAAACAAATAATATATGAAATAAATTAAAGAATTTGAAAAACCAAACGCTTCCAAATGTTTGTTTACGTGTTATCTGGGAACGCACTTGAGTGTAGAAGCGTTTCATATAATATTAGTTAAATACTAGAAATCACTTATTACCAAAGGTAGATAATTATTTTGTCTTTAAAATTTTTAATTTTTAAACAATTAAAATAATTAGGCGAAATTTAATACATGTTAATACTCAAGTTAATAAATTATATTTGAAATAAATAAAAGAAATAAAAATATTTAAAAACCAAACGCTTCCAAATGTCTGTTGTTGTCCCTTGACGATGAAATGGCGAATCTTCGGCGCCAACATCTGAACCTTTTGATGTTATAATACTCGAGTTGAGGACGAGACTTACTTAGTTACTTAACAGAACTTGAGTCAATTAAGTAGGTGCTGCAATTGACGAAGTACAAGACTTGTGGTGTTTGATCTATTACGAGATAGATAAGTGATTTAGATAAGTGATTCATTGACGTAGAATTCAAGGAAGTTTTGCTTGTGGTTTTCGACTTGAATCAATCAAATCACTCTAACAAGGAACACCTACATTACTTGAGATTGTAAGTACATTCATCTTATTTAAATAAGAAAATGTGTCACTGGAACCTTGGTATGCTGTATAGGCTCAGCCAATTCATGAATATACTCAAGAGCCCTTAACTTACCAGTAAGCTGAGGCAAATCTGTAAAATTTCGTAAGTAACCAACAATCCTTTTGGTGAAAATAAGTTGTATTTCTGTTGTATTTTTGTTAGAATTGAATTGATTTGATGGTAACTGTTAGAAAATTGTATTTTCCAAGTTATAACAAACAATTCGTCTTCTCTCAAGGGGTTAAATATAATCAGCCCCATTATTGGGGGCTGGGGAGTTAGGTAACACAGACAGGCGCGAAGACTGTGAAACTGGAAGTACTTGCTGCCTTAAGTTGGGTTAACTCCTAATCCTACCAAATCATAGCCCTAGGGTGGGATAACTCCTAACCCTACCAACTCACAGCCATAGGGTGGGATAACGGAGCCTTTGTATATCAGCGGCCAGTTCCTCATGCGTTGATTAAAAATGGAAATCAACTAACCTAAACTTTCCCCCTTAACCTAACCTTCAAGCCATAATAATACATACAAGTGGCCGCTATCATACATACTTCCTGGGATAACTCCTAACCCTACCAACTCACTGACCATTGCTTAAGTGCAGTCTACTAAGACACAATTATTGTTTTGAATTAGTTTTTATCGCATTATGAGTATTGTGTTAGTTAATGAACACATTTCGGTAAGTGTACAGTACGTGTACACACTACGTACTGTTGGTAAATTTTTATACTAAAACAATATCCTTTATGGCTTTAAAAAATCGGGTATATGGTGTAATTATAGATGTATTGAACATTTTTTTATAAAGGTTTCTGATGGAAAGCCATAAATTTTTACTTATGGGTAGGTCAACTACCGAGTAATACTAATGAAACAAGGTCAAAACATTGGATTTTTTGTTTGCCAGGACTTCTGGACTCTTAGAAAACGTGACTTTCCATCCCATTTTCTATGGAATTGTTCGTGCAGTGTTCATCGTACTATAAATACCTCCATAATTAATTGAGCTAATGGTTTAATTGCCTTTGCTCCGTCGTATGCTCGCTTCACTTGCCATTAAACATTATCTCATCGCTCCTATGTTCTTGCAAGTGGAACACGTTTTGCTACGCACGTTAGCCCCAGGGGCTAGAATTTTTGGCGTTAATTATCAATTATACAAACTTAGATTTGCTTACCCGGTTATTCATGGTTATGGGTTTAAACGGATTTACTAGTGATTTTTTTTATTGAGATTTGCTATTTAGAATTATTTTGGGAAAATTGTGTCAATGAAAAATAACAGAATTTTACATAGGAAAAATCTATTTTAGGGTGAGATAGCCATGTCGTCCTGATGGAAGTTCCTTAATGGCAGCTTTTACTTGGGATATTTCTGCGAGTGATATACCAGAGAAATTTTACCTTAGAGGTATCAACAGAATTCTGACCTCTGGAGTGAATATCCCGGGAGATATCGTTTATAAATCAGGGACGTGTTAATAACAAGCCATGGCTATCCTTCTCTGAATAGAGTTAACCTTATCTTAAAGGATAACGGTAGAGGGAAGGACATAGGCAAGTGAGCCGTTACAACTCCCGATCTCAATGTGCTACAACTAACATGTTTCCTGTTGAACCATTCCAGGAGGAGCCATCGCATGACACGAGGTCCCACACTGAGAATTGAGAGGGGATGGAGAGTAACGGGCGGGCCATCAGGATGACATGGCTATTTCACCCAAAAAATAAATTTTTTCTATGTCAAAATCCATGCTTGTTCCGTAACTGAATACAAACCACGCTATTTACATGGGGTAATTACTTCGGCGCAGCCGATGACGAGCCATAAAGTTTTAACGAGGGTTTCCTACCCCACCGCTAGTTAGCGGGGGGGGGGGGGGGGGGTAGGGAGGGGTAGCTAGCTACACCTCCCCCCTCACACACACCGGGGATTAACTCACTTTACTTTTGGCTCGGAGAGACGACAGACCTGTTGGCGCTCTCCTCTTTGTTGACTGCCATAATTTTGTTTGCTTCTTTTCAGTGAGTGTATGAAGTTGGCCTCTATTACTCCTTATGCGTACGTGCCCTGGACTTCCCGGCCGCCCCTGTGGGACCTTTATGTTGGCCGTGGAAATGGATCCTCACTCCTTATGCCCTCAGTGTAGGGGCCAACGGTGTGATAGTTCTAATTTGTGCATTGAGTGTAGGGAGTGGTCTACCTCCCAGTGGGAGAGGTTTGCCCGGCGACGTAAGAAGAAGGCTAAAAGGGATCTTTCTCCTTCCGAGGCTTCTCGGAAGAGAGAAAATCCAAAGTCGTCTTCTTCCGCTCGGGCGGCCTCTTCCGAGAGGCTGGCGAGTGGTAGCGTAGACCGTAATGTTGTTGATGTCATTAACCGATCCCGTGGTGAGGGAGAGGTTGTTGCCTCCCATAGCGAGGCGGCTTCCCCTCCCCCCTCGGAGGAGGTGTTTGTTTCTAACAATGATCTTTTTCAGCTTTGGGCTTCCTAGGGGCTACAGGGTTCACCCTCCAAGGAAGCCCTGTTTGACAAGATCAAACGGGGTGCAGCTGCCGAACAATCGTCAACCTCAGTGGAGATAGAGCCTCTGTCTGTGGTTGACGTTGTTGTGTCGGAAACACCCCGTGGGTATGGCCAAACTCCCGTTCCTGTGGCTGCGGTAGAAGAAGGCTCTGTCTCCCCCTCCAAACATACTTCGAGGGAGGAACTTAGTCCCACGGTCTCCTTCCGTTGAGACTCCCTCTCGGGGGAGTTCTCTGGTAGAGACGCCTCTTCAGAGGCCCATTGATGGTCAGCCTGCTGATCCCACGGCCCCTCGTGGGCGTATAAGGCGGAAGGCTCGTCCTCCCCTTCGCCGTAGAGGCCTTCCTTCCCCCTTTAAAGGGGTTAGGAGGCGCCTCTTCGGCTCGTCGTCACCACAGTCCTCTGCGGAGGAGACGACTCGCCGTTCTCCTGACCTGCCTGCTACCAACCTTGACCTCTCCAGGGATCGTTCGCGATCCCCGTCGGAGGATGGTCGTCCTTCGGGACAATGTGAGCTGTCGCCCCAACCATCGACATCTAAAGCTGCTGACGCGCTTTACGCGCCGCCTGAGACTGCCACTGCGCAATCTCCTGACCCTTCGGGGTCTCAAGACCCTTCGGGATCTCAGGGTCTTGAGCGCGAAACTGCGCCTCTCGTCCCTAAGCATAAGGATCCGCCTGCGCATCCTGCTGCTGTTGTTCCTGACGTTCCTGACAAAGCGCCTCGGCGCTCACCCTTAAGCGTTCGCGTCACTGTTCCTGTTGTTCGCCAGGGTTCCCCTGCGCGCCCACGCCCATCGGCGCCCCGTCGCCCTCCAGCAGTTCCTGA
Source organism: Palaemon carinicauda (assembly GCF_036898095.1). Lineage (NCBI taxonomy): Eukaryota > Metazoa > Arthropoda > Malacostraca > Decapoda > Palaemonidae > Palaemon > Palaemon carinicauda. The sequence goes on along the minus strand of NW_027168926.1, from coordinate 146,012 downwards.
AGTAGCGCGCAAGCGCCCAACTGCGCAAACGCACCCTGTTCCTATTATAATGCCGCCGCGCTCACCTGCGCACTCGCGGCCAGTTCCTGATATGGCGCCTACGCGTCCACCGGTGCCCCAGCGGCCTCCTGCGCCCATGCGCCCTCCGGCACCTCGCCGGCCCCCTGTTCCTGTTTCATCGCACGCGATCCAGGAGGTTCCTGAGTTGGCGCACAGGCGCCCACTGGTTCCTACGGACTCGTCGCGCCCTAAGGGGGATAGACGCGATACGCGTCCCCGCGCGATTCCAGCTCCAGCGCTTACGTGCACTCCAACGCGCCCACGTGTCGCTTTGGACCCATCGCGCCCACCTAAGGAGGTTTGCGATACAAGGGAGGCTCGCGATACGAGAGAGGTTTGCGATGCGCGCCCGCGCGCAGTTCCTGTTCTCAGCTCGTTGCCCCAGAGGTTGCCAAGTCAGCGCACGGGTGCTCACGGCCGCCTCTGGAACCGCGCGAATCTACTGCAGTTACGATTGCGCCCGACGCGCCCAAATCGCGCCCTGTTCCTGCTACACGCCCCGTGCCTGTCTTTAAGACAGCGGTGGTGGCGCAACTAACTCCAGAGCGCTCTCACGCGGCTCGCACCACGCGACCTCCAAAGCAGCGAACCCCAGTGCGACCTATTCGTGATGCGCGCTATGCGCGCCCACGATCGTCAGCGCAACTAGCGCTTACACAGGCGAGTAAACCGGTCCAACCAGACCGTCACCAAACCTCTCGTTCCCAGGCCTGCTCCCGCGCTATCGCGCCCTCGGCCAGTCCTACCGGACACGCCCTCGGGCGCTCCTGTTATCTCACGCCCTCCGGGGCCGCACCAGGTCGCTGCGCGCCCGCGCGTTCGGCCTCCTCCTGATCGCTGCACGCCCAAACCGTCGCCCACGCGCGCTCACGGGCATGTTCCCGCTCAAGCTTCCGTGCGCCCCCGCGCCCACGCGCCCGCTCTGTCGCCATCGCGCCATCGCTCCTGACCATCCTCCTGCGCGTCATCGCGCCCCCGCCCTCGCGGGTGCGCGCGCGCTATTTTCCAGCTTCGCGCCCTCCTCTCGCGCGCGACCCTGCTCTGGGCCCGTCACACGAGCCCCAGCGCGATCGCCGACAGGCGGATTCTTCCTTGTCGCGTTCCCCTCCCCGCAAGAGCAGACCAGCGCACTCGCCAGAGGGGGAACGCTCCTCGGACAGGTCTAGGGATTCTTCTCTTACAGCCCTGCAGGCGAACCCTCGTTTGTCAACTCCTCTTAGGGATCCCTCGATTCCCTTCCCTCCAGAGGGAGTGTCAGACAGCTCTGCTGTCAGTCAACAGCCCTGGTTCGACACCCTACTCAGAGCTCTCGTGCGGGCGATTAAGCCAGCCCTCTCTGATTCGGGTCGCGAGCCAGCGGCAGCTTCCTCCCCCCTGAAGAGGAAGAGAGGAGTCTCTCCCGTGGATCCTCCTCCGAGGCCTGTGCGGTCCCCGTGTAGATCCTTGCGCAAGGCTCATACTCCCCCCTCAGACCTTCTCGCCCTCCCCTGCGGAGGAGGATTAACCCTCCTCAGGAGAGTCGGTTGAGCAGGAATACTCCCCCATCGCACCAATGGTGGACGTTCCTCCTCTTCCCGAGAGGTCTCCTCGTTCCGAGGTGGAGAAGGACCTGCCCCCTTCGCTTCTAGAGTCCTTCATCCCGCCCAGGAGGGAACCTAAGGACTCTAAGACGATTCCCAAATCGTCTGCTAGGATCAGACAGGAACAGCCCAGAGCCGTCGAGGATGCCCACGTTTCTCCCCAGGAAGAGCCTCTGGGGCTCGGAGACTTCGCTGCAAGTCCGACAGGAGGCGAGCACCAGGAGTCAGAACACGCGTTCTGGCAAGTCCTGACTCTCATGAGGAACTTTAATGGGATTCCAGAACTTGAGGTCCCACCTCGTGAAGGTAAGGACACGGTCCTGGATCGCGTCTACGGCACTGAGAAGCCCTCTAGGGCCAGCGCAGCATTGCCCTGGTCCCAAGGGATGAAGAGTGCCAGAGACAAGATCGAGGGCCAGCTCGTGGAGCTTGCCTCCTCCAGCAGATCCAGTGCCGGGAATAAGCTCCTCCCTCCTCCTCGTGTCCATCAGAGGAGGTACTTTGAAATCCTCGAGGAGTCTTCGCTGAGCCTTCCCTTGCATCACTCCGTGGAAGGAATCACAGGGGGAGTCCCTCTTGAGAGACTCTCCAACCTGCACGTGTCCTTCTCAGCCATTGAGATCCAGAGTCAGGAGAAGGTCATCAAGTGCGCCATGCAGGCCACTTCATGGCTCTACATCTGCCTGGGGTGTCTGGGCATCCTGGTGCGGTCCGAGGACCTCTCCAAGGCAAGCACCAGGAAAGCGCTGGAAACCTTTCTCCTCTCGGGCACTCGGACCATAGAGTTCCTGTCCCACCAAGTCTCGAGCTTGTGGGCCAACACGATCCTCAAGTGCCGGGACGCTGTTGCCGAGAGGTTCCACCATAAGGTTCCCAGCGCCGAGTCGAGCAGGCTCAGACACTCTTCCGTCCTCGGTAAGAGCTTGTTTGAGCCTAAGGACATGAAGCTCTCTGCCGAGAGGTGGAGGAAATCCAGCCAGGATTCCCTCATCCATAGGGCCCTGACATCGAGGCCCTACAAGCCTCCGGCAGTTCAGCAGCCCCGTCCTGTCAAGGATACGAAGAAGACTACCGTAGCAGCGAAGCCCAAGGTGTCTAAGCCCTTTCCTGCCAAGGGTAGGAGGGGAAAGAAGTCCTCCAGGGGAGACAAGAACCCTAGAGGCTCCGGCCGAGGTCGGAAGCGCTATGGTTGGCAATCCCCCTGCGTGTCCACCAGTGGGGGGATGCCTGCAGAGTTGCGCAGCAAGGTGGCAGCAACTCGGGGCGGATGCCTGGACGGTCTCCGTGATATCCCTAGGGTATCGCGTCCCGTCCACAGCATCTCTCCCTCCCCTGACAGCGAATCCAGTGTCGTTGAGCTCTTTTGCCATGGGATCGGCAAAAGGGCAGGCCCTTCGGGCCGAAGTCCAGACCATGTTGGAGAAGGACGCTCTCCAGGAGGTCGTGGACGGGTCCCCAGGCTTCTACAGTCGACTCTTTCTAGTGAGAAAGGCGTCTGGAGGCTGGAGACCAGTCATCGACCTCTCGACACTGAACGGGTTTGTCAAGCAGACTCCGTTCAGTATGGAGACGGCAGACATGGTCAGACTTGCAGTGAGACCACGAGACTTCATGTGCACACTGGATCTGAAGGACGCGTACTTCCAGATCCCAATCCATCCGTCTTCAAGGAAGTACCTGAGATTTTGCCTAGACAACAAGATCTACCAGTTCAAGGTGCTGTGTTTCGGTCTCTCCACAGCTCCTCAGGTGTTCACCAGAGTCTTCACCATGATCTCTTCATGGGCTCACAGGATCGGCATCCGTCTCCTTCGTTACCTGGACGACTGGCTGATCCTGGCAGACTCGGAGGCATCCCTTCTTTGCCACCGAGACAAGCTCCTCGAAGTTTGCCAGGATCTGGGGATCGTGGTAAACCTCGAAAAGTCCTCTCTGCAGCAGCCCTCTCAGAAACTGCTATATCTAGGCATGATCATAGACACCAATCTCCACAAAGCCTTCCCATCAGACGAAAGGATAGCAAGGCTGAGGAAGGTTGCGAGACCTTTCCTCAATCGAGAAGAACTCCCAGCCCAATCGTGGCTTCGTCTCCTCGGCCACCTCTCCTCTCTGACCCGTCTCGTCCCCAACAGTCGCCTCAGGATGAGATCCCTTCAGTGGCGACTGAAGTCTCGGTGGAGTCAAGGACTCGACTCCCCGGACATCCTGATCCCCATGGGATCTGCGGAACGAGCGGACCTCAGGTGGTGGGTGGCAGACGAGAACCTGCGAAAGGGAGTGGATCTTCTCGTCTCTACCCCGGATTTGATGCTGTTTTCGGACGCATCAAACAAGGGGTGGGGTGCCCACGTTCTGAACCACAGGGCCTCAGGCCTGTGGTCAGAATCAGAAAAGTACCTTCACATAAACCTGCTGGAGATGAAGGCCATTTTCCTGGCCCTTCAAAAGTTCCACCAAGTCCTGGCGGGCCACTCCGTAGTGGTAATGAGCGACAACACCACGGTAGTGGCTTACATCAACAAGCAGGGAGGTACCTTTTCGGAACAGCTGTCCCATCTTGCAGTAGAGATCCTGTGATGGTCCGAAGTCCACTCGATATCACTTGCGGCTCGCTTCATTCCAGGCAAGAGAAATGTGCTCGCCGACAGTCTGAGCAGAGCGACGCAGATAGTGAGTACCGAGTGGTCTTTGGATCCTCGGATAGCCAACAAAGTCCTGACTTTGTGGGGTTCCCTGACTGTGGACCTGTTTGCTACGGCGTTGAACACCAAGCTTCCGCTGTACTGCTCCCCAGTCCCGGACCCCAAGGCCCTCTGGCAAGATGCCTTCCAACAACGTTGGGACAACGTCGACGTGTACGCCTTTCCCCCATTTTGTCTGATGAGGAGGGTCCTGAACTAGACCAGAACATCGGTCAATCTCTTGATGACCTTGATAGCTCCGCTATGGCATCACGCAGAGTGGTTTCCGGACCTTCTGCAGTTCCTCACGGAGATCCCGAGGGAGCTCCCTCCACGTCACGAGCTACTCAAACAATCACACTCCAACATTTTCCACAAAGCCATAGCTTCGCTTCGACTTCACGCCTCAAAGAGAGAGGATATTTGTAACAAGTTGCGGAAAGGATGTCTGGCCACCTGCGCAGGTCATCCGCAGGAGTCTACCAGGCGAAGTGGCGAGTTTTCTGTGGTTGGTGCCGTGGAAGGGGTATCTCTCCCCTCGATGCCACTTTACCAACAATAGCGGAGTTCCTTGTGTATCTGCGGGAAGAAATGCGCCTTTCAGTCTCGGCAGTGAAAGGCTATCGCTCAGCCTCAAGTCTTGCCTTCAGGCTGAAAGGAAAGGACATTTCCTCCTCGCTGGAACTGTCTCTTCTCATACGGAGTTACGAACTTACCTGCCCTCAGTCGGAAGTGAGACCTCCTCCTTGGAACGTGGTTCGAGTCCTCAGGTCTCTTAAGAGGCCTGCCTACGAACCATTACGCCAGGCTTCTGATCGCCACCTTACCTGGAAGACGGTGTTCCTGCTAGCTTTGGCTTCGGCCAAGCGAGTCAGTGAACTGCATGGTCTCTCCTACGACGTCGCCCATTCAAGGGGATGGGGGGAGGTAACGTTCGGCTTCGTCCCTGACTTTGTTGCTAAGACTCAGAACCCGGGAGTGCCGGACCCTAGGTTCGACTCTTTTCAGGTCTCGAGTCTTCGTTCTGTAACAGATGACTCAGACCATCTCCTACTGTGCCCAGTCAGGAGTCTGCCCCCAGGTGCGAGCCTTGTTTGTTAGCACCGGGGAAACGAAGAGGAGGGTCACCAGGAATACCATCTCGGCCTGGATCCGCAAGGTAATCCACCTGGCCTTGAACTCTGACCCTCCTCCGTCACGGCACCCTAGGGCGCATGATGTCAGGGGTGTGGCTATGTCCCTGGCCTTCAGAAGAACTTTTCGGTGACGCAGGTCCTGCAAGCTAGGGTGTGGAAGCGTCAGACCACCTTCGCGGCCCACTACCTGCAAGACGTGACACACAGAAGGCTCGATACGTTTTCTATCGGCCCTGTGGTGGCTGCACAACAGCTGGTCTAACCTCAGGCTCCTAATTGGACAAGTAGCAGAGGGTTGAGGGCATTGTTACCCAGTTTTAGTCTGTGTGAATGAAAAGATCTGTCTGGCCCTTTTCTTTTCTTCATCCTCTCCTCCCTTGGAGAAAAACAGCATCCTGGGTCCTTTGCACAGCTGACCTGGAACCTCTGCAGGTAAGCCATGCTTCCTTGTGTTCCTAGTATTAAGTTGTAATACTGTCATGTCCCCATACCCTGACGAGGTGGTATTGGGTAAGTCCTAGCCTAGATTTCCTTCCAAAGAACTCCAGGTCAACTTCCTAGGACGTGTCACTGCTCACCTTCACACACGACTTATGTAGGCCGCAGCAGCCCCTCAGCTGTCTGCGAGGCGCAGGGGCCCCAACCCTTGAGTTGCTCTATGAACTCGGGTTCGAGGCCCCCCGGGCAAGCCAAAGCCAGTATGGCAGGGGACTTGCCTCCCTTCCTAAGGGTTAAGTCACCCCATGTAAATAGCGTGGTTTGTATTCAGTTACGGAACAAATGACAAATTCGTAGATAATTTGTATTTTTCCTAACGATACAAACCTTAGCTATTTACAGTTATGTGCCCGCCAGCCCTGTCCCCCAAGATAAGTCCTACCTCTAAGTAAAGTGAGTCAATCGCCGGTGTGTGTGAAGGGGGGATAGCTAGCTACCTCTCCCTACCCCCCCCCCCCCCCCCGCTAACTAGCGGTGGGGTAGGAAACCCTCGTTAACTTTATGGCTCGTCATCGGCTGCGCCGAAGTAATTACCCCATGTAAATAGCTAAGGTTTGTATCGTTAGGAAAAATACAAATTATCTACGAATTTGTCATCCTGATGGAAGTGTACCAGAGAATTATTATTCTCAGTTGTGGTCAGGAGAGTTTTAACCCTTTACACCCCGTAGACATAATCACACCTCCTGTTGCATTGGTAAATATGATACAGTACCAAGCTATGGAGCAAGAGATATGTTTGTAAAACGTAGAAGCAAAGGAAATCAACGTCACAGTCCCACTCACTGTGGAGAAGATCTTTGTCTCCAGAAGATGAAAAGACTAAAGTCTATAAAAGGAGGGATAAAAATGGAGGTTTACTAATTTTATTTTGTACAGTAGGTCCAATGAAAGCAAATGCAAAAAGGAACAGCAATCTTTTATTGTTTCCAAACGTTGCATAAATGTAACAGTAATCAATTGTAGCATTATATGCAGTAAATATATACAGAAAACCAGAGTTTTCCTACCCCAAAATTATGTAACAGAGTAATAAAATAGTAACACTCATGACATACATAGAAAAATATCACCTTGACTCCTTATAATATTAAATAGTACCTTGAAAAGAGGAACATGAGTCCCCTTGCACAATGTAGACTGAGAAGTCCCAACCATACAGTCTATAAGAGTCCATATATATATAGCAATTAAGAAGCTGGTTTAATCACACCACCAGCAGCCACCACGAAGTCTTTAATCTCTTCCAACTCATGTAGGTAATGTTTGAAGAACACTCTTGAAGATTTCCATCCTGTGTAAGCTTGTAAACCTGTTAAGGACATAGATTGGAAAAAATTTAAGGAAGAGACAACTTTTCTTGGGTCATGACCCGCTGGAATACTTTCTGGGTCAGCCCTTCTGATGAAGCAGGTGAGTTTGGACCTTAGCTGTTTCAGAGAAAGGTTAGATCCTGTCAACTCCCCCTTTAAAAAGTTGACACCCTTTAAAGGCCCGGCTCTTGGATAGGTAGGCTTTAAGGCTCTACATGGCACACAGAGAAGGGTCCTCCTGTAGTGGAACAATTTTCCAGGGCCCCCAGCGTTTCGTGGGAAGTTCGTTTTTTGCCAGGAATGCAGAGTCTGGATAAAGGTTTACCTCTCCCGAATCCCAGAATTCAATATGGCCTTCATCCCTTGAAAGGGCCGCAATCTCACGGACTCTAGCACCAGATGCCATTTTTGAGTAAGATCCCTCAGAGGGGCAGAGGAGCTATCTATCGAAGAGGCAAAGTGCAAGACTATTCAAGGACCAAGTAATAGCCTTGGGAGGAGCATTAGGTTTCAGTTTAGCACAAGCCTTTGGGATCCTATTGAATAGCTCGCTATTAAGTTCAATATGAAAAGCATACGCGATCGGTCTAGTTAGTGCCGACTTACATGAGGCAATAGTTGTAGAGGCTAGACCTTGATCGTGTAGTGAAATGAAGAAAGAGCTGTGGTTCCCTTGAAAGTCTGCAGTTTGTTCAGTACTTTCAGTAGGAGGTTGAATGGAGGAAAAGGTAGATGAGACCACTGATTCCAATCCAGAGACATCGGATCCATTCTTGTCGCTTCCAGGTCCAAGTTTGGTGCTACATATCGGGGAAGTTTTTTGTAGAAGCTCGTCGCAAAGATTCATTTGTAGTCCCGGGACTTGCTCTAGAATGAAACAGAATGATTTAATGTCCAGAGACCATTCTGTTTCCTGAGGTTTGGATCTCGACAGGGCGTCCACCGTCACATTGCGAACCTCTTCGAGGTGAACTGCTGAAAGATGCCATTTCCTCCTTTTTGCTAACGAGAGAATGGCTAGGATTACATGGTTGATATGAGGAGATCTGGAGCCCTGTCTGTTGACACAGTGTACTATTGTATTGTTGTCGATGACCAATTTGATATGTGATTTCGTCTTTGGGCATAGTATCTTCAGAGTCAGAAACACGTCCATAGCCTCCTGAACATTGATGTGAAACTTATGGAATGCGATCGACCACTGACCCTGTACTTTCTTGGAAGAGGAGTGTCGTCCCTAACCTTGTTCCGAGGAGTCCGTGTGAATAGTCATGGAAGGAGGAGGGTACTGAAGAGGGACGTCGTTCAATAGACTCTTGGCAGTGGACCACAGCCTGAGCTTCTTCCGCAGTAAGGCTGGGGTTTTGTGGCGAAGATCTCTCCGAGCATTGGATGCCTTTCTTCTCCAGACTCTGTTGGCATCTTTAAGCCTTGCTTTCAGTATTGGGTCCGTCACGGCAGCAAACTGTAATGACCCCAAGACCCTTTCTTGTTGTCGTCTTGTGAGTACTTTTGGACGAAGTAGGCACCTGACTGAGTTTGCGATTTCCTTCCTCTTGCCTTGTGGTAAAGAGAGAGTGTGTAACTGTAGGTTCCAGTGAAGTCCTAGCCACTGGTATATCCAAGCTGGAGATAGCCTGGACCTCTTGAGGTTGATTTGAAAGCCCAGAGATTGTAGGAAGTTCATGACCTCTTGGGCTGTTTAAAGACATTCCAACTTCGTTGCAGCCCAGACTAACCAGTCGTCCAGGTACACCATCACCTGAAGGCCTCTGTTCTGAAGTTGTTGGACAATGGCTTCGACTAGTTTCCTGAAAATCCTAGGAGCTATACTGAGCCCAAAGGGCATAGCTTTGAATACGTAGGTGTTTCTTGCCAGTCTGAAACCAAGGTAGGGGGAGAAGCGCTGACCTATCGGAAGATTCCAATAGGCTTCTGTATTATTATTATTATTATTACTTACTAAGCTACAACCTTAGTTGGAAAAGCAGGATGCTATAAGCCCAGGGGCTCCAACAGGGAAAATAGCTCAGTGAGGAAAGGAAAAAAGGAAAATAAAATATTTTAAGAAGAGTAACACCAATAAATATCTCCGCCTCTTCCAGACCTTCCCGTTACCAGAGCCCTTCCTATGAGCTTTGGCAGGGTGAAAGGTGTTGGTAGCTCTGTCGTACGCTGGGTTGAAGGCTGGAGACTATGAAACGTACTGCTGGGGGACCGTGTACACAGTCTGAGGAATGGTGGCAACTGAGGCTGTCGCGACAGGAAAGGATTTCCTTCCTTTGAAGTGACTTCTGGGCTTCTTGCCCTTGGGTTGAGGTCCTTCATTGGGGGTAAATTTTTGTTAAGAGGAAAAATCCCACTTGTCAATACGGCTCTTATTCTTCTGAGCCACTTTGTCCATGACTTCTTTAACCATCTTCTCAGGGAAGAGATCCTTCCCCAAGATGTTGGAGTCGATCAGTTTTCTGGGTTCATGTCTGATTGTAGCAGTAGCTAGGACGTGTTCTTCACATGCTCTCCTGGCTAGGAAGAAAGCATGGAGATCCCTATGAAACATGGTTAGGTGAGTCTATGCCAAGACAGGGAAGAGATCAGATTTAGAATAGTTTCCAATAAGCATCTCTAGATAATATTGGAAGGATAAAGAGGCAGAAAGTCTCTCTTTAGCTTCCAGTTCTCTCTTCAATAGGGATTCGGGAATCCTAAGCAGTTTCTCATTAAACTGTTTGCCTCCGAGGTCTTTATCTAGTTTTCCAACAGTGAGTGTATGTTGGACGTCCTCCCAATTGTTCGAATTGTAAGGAAGGGTCTGTTCTCCCCTACTACTTTCAATACGGCCTCTAAGCTTTTAGAGGCAAAGAGGAAGACAGTATCTTTGGATGCCACAAAAGTGGCATGTTTCCTGCCAAAGGCAGAAAGTTGGGTATTAGTGAATTCAGCCATCTTTAACTCCCTAACCAATAGGGATTGAGCCTTGCCATGATCCAGAATGATCGTTTCCTTAGGGATCGTATCACCCCTAATGGACACATCTGCGTTGAGCCTTACGTAACAGTATAAGGATAGCTATCGATCGATGGAAAGAATTCCTAGTCTGAAACTGGCTTGGAACCCAAACCATCCCCAACATGAACGAACCCTTTGGTTAAGGCCATATTCTCAGCACATCGGCAAGGGTTCTTAACTGCATTCTGGTAGGATCGAAGTTGGGGAAGCCTTAGAAGCAGGTGCCTGTTGTAATGCTTCTATCCTCGCTGTTAGATCTGCTTGAGAACATTCATATTTGGCAGTTAAGTTTTCCATGAAAGCTTTCATGGATGCCATTAGTTCTAAATTACTGGGTAGTGAAGGTTTGTCTAATATCTGAACCGGGGTAGATAAGGAAGCTGGGGCTTGGGTAGAAAGTAAAGAGGCATTGAGAGCTGCACTCACCTAACGTACATCCAATGATTCTTCCGAGGCTTCTATGGTCAGCAGTCTCCTCTCCTTCTCTGATGAAACAGAAGAAGTAGTAGACATGTCGTCCATGTCCAGGCTCATGACTTGCAGATCGTGTTGGACTTCATCATCTACATGATCTTCTGATACCGGCGGGAGTTTGACCGTCGGTAACTGTGAAGCAAGAACGGCTCTAAATTTTATCGAGGTAGTTATTAGTTGCTGGGGGATGGAGCAACTTTCAATTGACTTTGTCTGCAGTTCAATACTCTAAACATGTTTGTTCCCGTGTGACAGACAATCCCTCGTCCTTTAATTAGGGAGATTTCTTCAGTGAGCTGGAATTGGTCTTTGAAAAGGGATAATGAGTGTTTATCCGACAGGTAATGGAGTGAGGCAAAGCCCCCCTCCCCAACAGTTGGTTCGCTGTTCAAATTTCCATTGACTGCTGTGCTGTTGGCACATATGTGATTAGCACTCTTCAAGCTGTTGATTCATTGCTTAAGTATTTTTCTTCTGCTATTGTGGTTGTTGATGATGGAATGGAAACATGACAAATTCGTAGATAATTTGTATTTTTCCTAACCATACAACCTTAGCTATTTAAATAGGGTCTTACTTTCGGCATAGCTGAAATGACGAGCCATTAGATTTTTAACGAGGGTTAACTACCCCCTTGCTAGTTAGCGAGGGGATAGGGGAGGGGTAGCTAGCTATCCCTCCCCCCCACACACACCGGTGAGTACCTTCACTTTGCTTAGAGGTAGGACTTTCCTGGGGGACAGGGCTGGCGGGCAAGTTTGTTTAAATAGCTAAGGTTTGTATGGTTAGGAAAAATACAAATTATCTACGAATTTGTCATTTGTTCCTTAGCCGAAATACAAACCACACTATTTAAATAGGGTGACTTACCCCTTAGTTAGGGTGGTAAGTCCCAGCCGTACTGCCTTTGGCTTTTTGCCCGGGGACTCGGTATCCGGATGTGTTAGCACCCATGATAAGGAGTCACTGCACCTCGCAAGTGCCTTGCTCTGCAAGGACCACGGCCTACATAAGCTGGTGTGTGGAGGAATGAAGTGTGACTCGTCCTAGGAAGTTGACCTGGAGTCCTTTAGATGGAATTGTAGGTTAGGACGTTCCCAATACCACCTCGTCAGGGTATCGGGACGTGACAGTATTAACTTAATACTAGGAACACAAGGAAACATGGTTTACCTGCAGTGGTTTGAGGTCTGCTGTGCAGAGAACCCAGGATGCTGCTTTCCCCAAGAGAGGGGAGGATGAAGAAAAGAATAAGAGCCAGTCATACCTTTTCATTCATGCAGACTAAAACTGGGTAACAATGCCCTCAACCCTCTGCTACTTGTCCATTAAGGAGCCTGAGGTTTAAACCAGCTGTTGTGCAGCCACCACAGGGCCGATAGAGAACGTATCGAGCCTCCTGTGAGTCACGTCTTGCAGGTAATGGGCTGTGAAAGTCGTTTGACGCTTCCAGACCCCAGCTTGAAGAACCTGCATCACAAAGTAGTTTCTCTTGAATGCCAGGGACGTAGCAATGCCCCTGACATCGTGTGCCTGACGTGACGGAGGAGGGTCAGGATTCAGGGAATAGTGAATGACCCTTCGAATCCAGGCAGAGATCGTGTTCTTGGTGACCCTTCTCTTCGTCCTCCCTGTGCTCACGAACAACGCTTGCACTCGAGGATGGATTGCAGCTGTTCTCTTGAGATAGAGCCTCAGACTCCTTACTGGGCACAGTAGGAGATGGTCTGGGTCATCTGTTACAGAATGGAGACTCGAGATCCGGAAGGAGTCGAAATGAGGGTCCGGCACCCCTGGATTCTGAGTCTTGGCTACAAACTCAGGGACGAATCTGAATGTTACCTCCCCCCATCCCCTTGAATGGGCGATGTCATACGAGAGACCATGAAGTTTGCTGACTCGCTTGGCCGAAGCCAGAGCGAGCAGGAACAGCGTCTTCCAAGTCAGGTGGCAATCAGAAGCCTGGCGTAATGGTTCGAACGGAGGTCTCTTAAGAGACCTGAAGACATGAACCACGTTCCATGGAGGAGGTCTCACTTCCGACAGAGGGCAGGTAAGCTCATAACTTCGTATGAGTAAAGAAAGTTCCAGCGAGGAGGAAATGTCCATTCCTTTGAGCCTGAAGGCAAGACTTAAGGCTGAGCGATAGCCTTTCACTGCCGAGACTGAAAGGCGCATTTATTCCTGCAAATAAACGAGGAACTCCGCTATTGCTGGAATAGTGGCATCGAAAGGAGAGAGACCCCTTCCACGACACCAACCACAAAAGACTTTCCACTTTGCCTGGTAGACCCCTGCGGATGACTTTCGCAGGTGTCGAGACATCCTGTCTGCAACTTGTTGCGAAAAGCCTCTCTCTCTGAGGAGGTGGTGGATAGTCTCCAGGCGTGAAGTCGCAGCGACTCTACGGCTTTGTGGAAAATGTTGGCATGTGGTTGTCTGAGTAGCTCGTGTCGAGGAGGGAGTTCTCTCGGCAGTTCCGTCAGGAGTTGCAGAAGGTCCGGGAACCATTCTGCATGATGCCATAGCGGAGCTATTAGAGTCATTGAAAGGTTGACCGATAGTCTGGTCTTGTTGAGTACTCTTCTCATCAGACAGAACGGGGGAAAGGCGTAGACGTCTATGTTGTCCCACCGTTGTTGGAAGGCATCTTGCCAGAGTGCCTTGGGGTCCGGTACTGGGGAGCAGTACAGCGGGAGCTTGAAATTCAAGGCTGTCGCAAACAGATTCACCGTCGGGGAACCCCACAAAGTCAGGACTTTGTTGGCTACTAGACGATCCAAAGACCACTCGGTACTCACTATCTGAGTTGTTATGCTCACACTGTCGGCGAGCACATTCCTTTTGCCTGGAATGAAGCGAGCAGATATTTGAATCGAGTGGACTTCGGTCCATCTCGGTATCTCTACTGCAAGATGGGATAGCTGTTGTGAAAAGGTACCTCCCTGCTTGTTGATGTAAGCCACTACTGTGGTGTTGTCGCTCATCACCACCACGGAGTGACCCGCCAGGTATTGTTGGAACTGTTGAAGAGCCAGGAATACGGCCTTCATTTCTAGCAGATTTATGTGGAGGCACTTTTCTGATTCTGACCACAGCCCTGAGGTCCTGAGGTTCAGAACGTGGGCCCCCCCACCCTTTTTTAGAGGCGTCCGAAAACAACATCAAATCCGGGGGGAGGACGAGAAGATCCACTCCCTTTCGTAGGTTTTCCTCTGTCAACCACCACTGTAGGTCCGTCCGTTCCGCAGGACCCATTGGGACCAAGATGTCCGGGGAATCGTGACCTTGATTCCACTGGGACTTTAGTCGCCATTGCAGGGATCTCATCCTGAGGCGACCATTTGGAACCAGACGGGCCAGCGAGGAAAGATGACCGAGGAGACGTAACCACGATTGGGCTGGGAGTTCTTCTCGTCAGAGGAAAGGATCTGCGACCCTCCTCAGCCTTGCTATCCTGTCGTGTGATGGGAAGGCTTTGTGGAGATTTGTGTCCAATGTCATGCCTAGATATACCAGTCGTTGAGTTGGAAGCAGAGAAGACTTCTCGAGATTTACCAAGATCCCTAGATCTTGGCAAAGTCCCAGACGCTTGTCTCGGTGTCGAAGAAGGGTCGACTCCGAGTCTGCCAGGATCAGCAAGTCGTCCAGATAGCGGAGGAGACGGATGCAGATCCTGTGTGCCCACGAAGAAATCAGTGTGAACACCCTGGTGAAAACCTTAGGTGCTGTGGAGAGACCGAAACACAGCACCTTGAACTGGTAGATCTTGTCGTCTAGGCTGAATCTTAAGTATTTCCTTGAAGACGGATGGACTGGGATTTGGAAGTACGCGTCCTTCAGATCCAGTGTACACATGAAGTCTTGCGGTCTCACTGTAAATCTGACAAACCTGTTCAGAGCTGAGAGGTCGATGACTGGTCTCCAGCCTCCAGACGCCTTCTTTACAAGAAAGAGTCGACTGAAGAAGCCTGGGGAGCCGTCGACGACCTCCTGGAGAGCGCCCTTCTTTAACATGGTCTGGACTTCTGCCCGTAGGGCTTGGCCCCTTGCCGATCCCATGGCAAGGGAGCTCAATGACACTGGATTTGCTGTTAGGGGAGGTAGAGATGTTATGAACGGGACGCGATATCCCTGACTGATTACGGAAATCGTCCAGGAATCGGCCCCGAGTTGTTGCCACCTGTTCGCGCAACTTTGCAGGCATCCCACCACTGGTGGACATGCAGGGGGATTGCCAATCCTAGCGTTTGTGGCCTCGGCTGCTCCCTTAAGGATTTTTGCCTCCCCTGGAGGACTTCTTGCTGCCTTTCATGTCTTTGACAGGAAAGGGCTGCTGCTTGGACACCGTTGCCTTCGCTGTCGCTGTCGGTTTCGTTGTCTTGGACGGGCGAGGTTGTTGAGGTGCCGGAGGTTTATAGGTCTTGGATGTAAGAGCCCTATGAAGGAGGGAGGCCTGATTGGTCTTCCTCCACCTCTCGGCTGCCCGTTCCACATCCTTAGGCTCAAACAAATTCTTCCCTAGAAGGGGCGAATGTCTGAGCCTGTTTACCTCGACTGCTGGGACCTTCGTGTGGAACCTCTCTGTCACCGCATCACGTCGTTTCAGAATGGTATTGGCCCATAAGTTCAAAACTCGGTGGGGCAGAAACTCAATGGAGCGTGTACCAGAGAGAAGGAAGGTCTCCAGGGCCTTCCTGGTGCTCTCCTTGGACAAGTCCTCAGATCGCAACAGGATGCCAAGAGATCCCAGCCAGAGGTCTAGCCATGAAGTGGCCTGCATGGCGCACTTCGCGACCTTCTCTTGGCTTAAGATCTCTGTAGCCGAGAAGGACACTTGCCGGCTTGAGAGTCTCTCGAGAGGGACTCCCTTGGTCAGCTCTTCCACAGAGTGGTGGACTGGAAGAGCTAAAGCAGACTCCTCTGTGATCTCAAAGTACCTCCTCTGCTGGACTCAAGGAGGTGGGAGGAGTTTGTTGCCAGCTGTGGAACGGCTGGAGGAGGCGAGATCGGAGAGCTGGTCCTCGACCTTGTCCCTGGCACTCTTCACCCCTTGGGACCAGGGCAAAGCCTCACTGGTCTTCGGGGGTTTCTGGATGATATCAGGGTCAGAACTTGCCAAAAGGCATGCTCGGACTCCTGTGGCTCACCTCCTGGAGAACTGGCAGCGAAGTCTCCTGTCCCCAAAGGCTCTTCTTGGGGGGACACGTGGACATTCTCCGCGGGTCATGAAGGTTCCGTTCGAATCCTCGAGGATGACTTGGGGATTGTTTTGGAGTCCTTAGACTCCCTCCTGGGAGGAATACAGGACTCCAATAACGAAGCCCGAGGGCTCTTCTCTGGGTCCACCCGGGACGATTCTCCGGCTCGGGGTGGGGTTTCTCCCATTGGTGCGATAGGAGAACGCCTCACCTCGGTAGCCTCTCCTGAGGATGGGAAATTCTCGTCCGCAGGAGAGGGAGAAAACGTCTGGGGGGGGGGGAGAAGGAGCCTTCCTCAAGGATGACTTATGGGCCAGCTTGGCCCTCGGAGAAGTCACCACGGGATCCACTCCTCTCTTCCTCTTCAATGGGGTCGGAGCCGCCATTGATTGAGTCCCATTTCAGCGAAGGCAGGCTTAAGAGCCTAGACGACCGCTCTGAACAGAGACCCAAACCAAGGCTGCTTACTGACAGTTGCACTGTCAGAGACACCCTCAGAAGGGAAGGGGATCGGGTGATCCTTCGGAGTGGATGCTACTGCTGGACCTGCCTGAAAGGAAAGGGAAGAAGAGGTTGAAGGATGGATCCTGGACCGATCTGAAACATTCCCTCCCTCCTGTGAGAGTCCTGGTCTGCGCTTGGGGGGGGATGTGAGGAGGATCTGGCTGCTCTCGTTCCTGCTTATTCCTGTGGGTGCCTCTGCGGTTGCTCGCGCGGTAGCTCGCGTTGTTGATTGCGCTGGGTTTCGCGCAGGCGCTCACGCGATAGTACCCCGTTCGAATTGCGCACGGAGAAGATGGCGAGGGCGCGCGCGGGCGAGCGTTGACATGCTGGCGAGCGATGGCGCGATGGCAAGCTGGTGAGCGATGATGGCGCGTTGGCGAGCGATGGTGTGCAGGCGAACGATGGCGCGCAGGGCGCGTAGGAGAACAACTGCGATCGGAAGTGTCCGTGCACGGGCGCGCAGGCAGTCTGGAGATAGGAGAGTGTCCGTGCTGGCACGTTGGCGAGCGATGGCAAGCAGGTGATGAAGTGCGCGGGCGCTCAGGAGAAAGATGGCGCAGTGGCGCTATCTGGCAGAACAGGAGGCACAGGAGGGCGAGGAGACTGTTCGCGGGCGCGATTGCGCGTAGGATCTCGGCGAGACCTTGGAGAGCGCACACACGCAGGGGAAATTCCCCTAGCGCTCGGGCGCGCAGAAGGGCGATCAGCTAGCGCAGGAGTCTGTGCGCGGTGGCGCGTAGGCGATCGATAGCGCGCAGGCGATGGCTGATGCGCAGGCGAGGTTTGATGGCGCGTAGGCGACCTCTGATCAACAGGTGTTTTCCCTTTTATGCTCAGATCCGGAGATCGTGGGCGCGCAGGCAAGTGAAGGCCCGCAGGAGATGATCGCTGGCGAGCAGGAAATGATCGCTGGCGAGCAGGAGGAGATCGCTGGCGAGTAGGTGAAGATCGCCGACGAGTAGGGGACGATCGCTGACGAGCAGAAGATTGTGGGCGCACAGGAGATCGTGGGCGCGCTTGGTGCGCAGAAGTATGAGGACGCGCAGGTGAGCGCTGGCGAGCAGGAGAGCACTGGCGAACAGGAGAGCGCTGGCGAGCAGATGAGTGCTGGCGAGCAGGTGAGCGCTGGCGAGCAGGAGAGCGCTGACGAGCAGGAGAGCGCTGGCAAGCAGAAGATTGGTGGTGAGTCTCTGCAAGAGGTCTCTGGGGCGTTGTCTCCGGAGATACAATAGCGCGCAGGAGAACGGTGGAGCACAGGGGAAACCTGGCCCTGAAGGGACCAGTGCCTGTTGGATAACAGGGTGAGAAGGCGTCCAAAGTGCGTCAGCAGCTAGGAACGGAGAAGGCAGGTTCGAAGGTCTGGCAGGAGACGGCGAACGGTCAGCAGACAGGTCCAGGGACGCAGCAGCAGCAACAGTCAAAGCCGGAAGTGGAGGATCCTGTGCGGGGGACGGCGAGGGCGAAGAGCCGAAGAGGCGCCTCCTAACTCCCTTGTGAGGAGAAAGAAGGCCCCTACGGCAAAGAGGCTTATGAGCCTTACGGCGAATACGACCCCTAGGGGCAGCAGGCAGGCCATCGTCGGTCCTCCGAAGAGGAGTCTCTGTTAGTGAACTCCCCCGAGGGGGAGAAACACTTGCAGGAGAGATCGTTGGACTTAGCTTCTCCCCCGAAGGATGTTCAGAGGGAGAAACTAAGCCTTCAGCTGCGTCTGGAACCACGGCAGAGGTTTGACCTTTCTCATCGGAGGCCCCTGTCACAACAACGTCGACGATAGACAGAGGATCAACCTCCGCTACTGCCGGCGATTGTTTGACAACAGCCCCCAACAGGATAATGTCAAACAGGGTGAGCCCTTAAGCCCCAAGGAAGCCCAAAACTGCAACAAATCATCATTTTGTACACTGAAAATATCCTCCCCCCGGAGTATGAGGGGGAGCTGCCTCGCTATGGGAAGCAACGCCCTCTCCCGAACCCTGAGGTCGGTCAACAAAAGAACGGCCTACGCTACCACTCGATCGAGCGGGAGCTTCGGAGGAGGTTCGGGCCACAAAAGAAGAGTCCTTGGAATTTTCTCTTTTCAAGGAAACCCTTGAAGGAGAAATATCCCGCTTAGACTTCTTCTTCCGTCGCCGGGAAAACCTTTCCCACAGGGAGGTAGACCACTCCCTGCACTCACTGCACACTTCATCCTTATCACACCGTTGACCTTTGCAAAACGGACACAAGGTGTGAGGGTCCATCTCGACCACCGACATATAAGTCCCACAAGGGCGGTCGGGTAAACCAGGGCACTTCCGCATGATAAGGTAGAGAGGCCAACTTCCAAACACACAAGGCTGAAAAGAGAAAGCAAAAAATTAAGGCTGTCAACAAGCGAGGGTGAGCAGACACATCTGACCATCACCCGAGCCAAAAGCAAAGTGAAGGTACTCACCGGTGTGTGAGGGGGGAGGGATAGCTAGCTACCCCTCCCCTACCCGGTAGTTAACCCTCGTTAAAAATCTAATGGCTCGTCATTTCAGCTACGCCGAAAGTGTTACTCTATTTAAATAGCGTGGTTTGTTTTTCAGTTACGGAACAAAGGAAATTTGAATCTGGCGGGGGAAGGGTGGGTGCTGCAATCGGTTCATGGCAAAGACGGATAATGTATAGATCCGCATTCCTCTGTGCTTCATATTAGGGCATGTCTGTACGTAGGCATCCTCTTGTAATCGAGTGTCGATTGTGGCAGGTGTATGCTCAGAGGAAGAAGCATGCCAAAAACGTTTGTTGGGGTCCGACTGGGCAATACCCAAGAAAACACCGGCGAAGGTTGCCATTGCTGCTCCCTCCAAAGGGAATGTGTGCTGCAGCTCTCTTGCAATTGTGCCCCTTGATCAGTCCCTGGGGAGTATGCCGTAGGGGTCAGGAGAACGCAAATAGATATTGGCATCTTTTCAAGATTTCGGCGCTGTGGTGTGATCCGTGAATGTTATGTTGTGAAAAGTTTGACCTAAGGAAGGCCTGGACTTGGTTAGGTCTTTCAGGTAAGCCTTTTATACCTGCTTTGAGGGATTTGGTTGCCAAGATACTCTTACCGTTTCTTTTCATGTGGGGGAGGCAGTGTGATACAGAGAAAGTTCAATTCGGGAAAAGGAGATGAGATAGTACGTACGGAGATTATACTCTTCTCGAATAGACGTATCTGTATGTGAAACAGGTGCTCACACACTTGCTACCTGTCTTCAATTCCTTATGAGAATGAGCAAGCAGACTGCCGATAGGAATGAATGGCTGCGCCCATCTTTCCTCTTGCTGGAGAATCTTCTGATCTCTCTCTCTCTCTCTCTCTCTCTCTCTCTCTCTCTCTCTCTCTCTCTCTCTCTCTCTCTCTCTCTTTGGGAATTCAAGAAGCAGTGCCTACCAAGTCCCATCCCTCATTTAGAAGTAATATCAGCATTGATTAATATTTTTCATAATGCAAACCTGGTTTTTCTGGGCTCGAACCTGTGCCGCCCAGTGAATAAGCTCCATTTAGCACTTATTCTTAGGTAATTTACTGCTAAATATACCAGAGAAAAAATGTAAAGGAGTGCTAGGTTAACTAACTCGCTCACCTATTGGTGTCGGTATAAAATTGGGCGTATAATCCAGAGGTCCCGCACTATTTAGATTCATCCACGACAAAGACCCCAATAGAGGAGAGCCGTTCAACCTCACTCGGCACCACCAACTCTGCATCCGCTCAGAACTCAACTCCTTTTAGCACGCCTTTATGGTAACCCGCTTTTTGTTTGTGCTCTCGTGTTTTTGCGATTTTCCTTTGGATTATGGCTTCTTCATCGGTTTCCCAGGAGACACCGTCTAAGTTAAGTACCAAGCTATGTTTTGCTGTGTTTTGAGCAATCTAGATCGTTTAATATTTAAATTATAGGAGTTTATTCTCTTCGTTCATATCGATCTTGCTTGATTCCGCTTACAGTTGGTACTCCTGTTTTGAGAGCTTTTAGTTTCACTCGCGGTGTTACTATGTGTATTATTTTTATTATTAATTAAATTTTATTTGTTATTGTGGATATTCATTATTTAGCGTTTAGAACCCTCGTGGTTCATTTTTAGGGCCGATATCAGTTACGTATCGTATGGCTTGCCGACCTTCGTTACTAGGCGGCAATGTTATTTTTTAAGCCATCAGGTGTGTCCTTTGTGATTTATTTATTATGTTGCATGCCTTGCCCTAAAATTTCTTATGTGTATATTTTATAATTTTTCAACGCTATTACTATTATAATGAATATTTGTGCTATTACTCCGTTTGATCTGTCTGGTTGGGGATCGTCAGTTGGTAGCCCTGCTGCTCCGTATCACGTGATCCTCCCCCAAGCTCCCCCTCTCGCTAGGTGGGCGGCTAGGCTTCTCTCCCCCCTCCCCTTGGGGACCGTTGCCTTCCCTCCTTTTAGAGGGGGTAGTTCAGTGTTTATGGACTTTGTCCTCCGGGTGTCCCGGCGGGTTCGTCTCTGTCTAGACTGGTTGGCCACCGGTCAACAGAGTTGGATCCCGGTGCACCCTATTGTATATTCACTTATCACACTTTTATTATGTTATACGAAACCCTCCGGGTTCGGTTGGCGGTTCTTATCTACAGTTCCGCCCCCCTATTAATTTATAACAGTTCCTATGATTATATATGATTATATATGACAGATCACTATCCCGGAGTTCCTATATGAATTGGTTTATGGATATACTTTTATTTCCCGGCCCGGGGCTTAACCTCGCTCCGGGAAATCAGACACCATGTGTCTTAATTCTTTGTTGCATCCTTTTTATGCTCCCGGCTCGACCGGAATGGATAGCTATACTTTAGTCTTAAGTTAGACTTATGTTTAGGCCCGGGTCCTCCGGACCCGCCCCTACTTAAGAATATTACAGTTAAGCTCTAATCTTATGTTAGACTTATGTTAGGCCCGGGTCCTCCGGACCCGCCCCTACTTAAGAGAAATACAGTTTCTCATATACTATTCTTTTTATAGATGGTGCATTGTCAGACGACGGCCTGTGCGGCTGTTCTTCATCAGCCTTGTGGCCATACCGTATGTCGGTCTCACGCCCTCTGCGGAGTTCAGCTGGAGGACATCGTGGTATGGCACCCTGATAACTGTATGGTCTGTTTTGACCTCATCACCACCCTTGGATCTGACTCGGTGAGTCCCGTTGGCTATGTTGCCTTCTTATTTATTTTACCTTTTTTTGGTATACATACACTATTTAGTAAGATCTCTATGGTCTTGAAGGACCACTGGGAGTCTTCCCTTTTATAATGCACACTATTATTTCAGGCATCCCCGGAGCAAAAGGCTGCGGCTCGGGCCACACTGAAAGTGTGGGTTGGTGGTTTTGCCCGAAACGTGAAATCCAAGCAGCCTTACGTCCTATCCGAAGACTATTGTGCCATGATCTATCCTAACGCCAAGTCTTCAGCCGCTGTGGCTAGGCATGTTGCAGCTCCCATCATTGCCCACATTGATGCCACCATAGCGGGGTTCATTGATCAAGAACAAGATCCGTCGGATGCCCCCGGAGATCTGGAAGACAATGTTGCTTCCATGAACCTGGATGTTGAACCCATGTTATTGGATGATCCGGATGCAGGTAGGGTGGTAAGTGAGGCAGGTGTTACCGGCGCTGAGATTCCTATCCTCAGCCCCGCTCTTTCTTCTTCATCTGATCGCTCTTCCTTTCATGGTTTTTCTGGGGACCGTGATTCGTCTCAACGATCACACCCGGTTCCCCCCAAGGATAAGTCTACATCTAGAACCTTACCTAAAGCTCGTAAGCCTCACAAGGCTTCCCATAGTTCTAAGCTGAATACAAACCCGTCATCTAAGGCTTCTGGCTCCTCCTCTAAGTCTCACGACCTGGGAGTACAATCCGCCACTCCTGCTCCTAGCCCGGGCCTTTCCGAATCAGCCATGCTTCGCATTGTGTCGGAGATGCAAGCTAAGTTGGTGTCGGAAATGCAGGCCAAGATGGACACGATGTTCTCTAACATCGGTCAGAGACTTGGGGCATTAGAGCAAGGTGCTCCGGAGCGAGTCCAAAGCTCTCTCATCCCGGATGCCTCTAAGCTCCCGCCGTTTACCAAGAATAATCCTTGGCGCATGGCTCTTCATTCCCCGTTCTCAGACGGAATGTTAACTTTGGAAGGTCTTGGCACTCGTCCTCTAGAGGACTTTGAATTCTTTCCTCCTGGTCTGGCATTTCCATTTCATGGATATGCCAGGCTTACCGAGGAAGCTCTGGTTCGGTTAGATAAGGTCCCCAAAGAGACTGTCATCTTCCCAAAAGAACAAGCCCAATCTGTTTGGGCTAGGTTCCTGAATGACATTGGTTGCACCAACACCATGTTGACGCCTTATAAGAGCTCCTTCACAATATTCTTAATGGACAAAAACACCGTGACTCCATGCGTCAATAAGGTAGCAGAGCTTGCTTTCCAATATGCTCTGGAGGAGAAGCCCTTGCCTCCCATCCGAGAGGTGGATCCGATCTCCCTCCTTCTTCCTTCTGGCATTGAGTGTTGGGACAATGTCCATACCACTTTTACCTCTGGCAAGCTATCAGCGGACTGTGCTTCAGTTATGTTTAGTGAGCGGCTTCCCCGTCTCCCGGAATCCCTCATTAAACAGGAGTATGATTCCCGCCTACGTG
Source organism: Palaemon carinicauda (assembly GCF_036898095.1). Lineage (NCBI taxonomy): Eukaryota > Metazoa > Arthropoda > Malacostraca > Decapoda > Palaemonidae > Palaemon > Palaemon carinicauda. Next base: position 122,866 of record NW_027168926.1, on the reverse strand, counting down.
TTGGCCGTACTCTGAACTTGGCCACGTCCACGGAGTCGATAGCCTTAACTTATGATACTGAGAGTATCTTTAAGTCTCTCAATAAGGCTACGTTGCAGTCATTATACTACGACCTTTATGACTTCGCTATTGCTAAACGTAGGTGTCGCAAACACGTCCTGGCTGAGGCGACTATTAGGCACGAGCCTAATAAGCTTATCCGGTCCTCCTGCTGGGGTTTAAATCTCTTCCCTGAGGATCTTGTAGAAGAAGTCTTGGCAGAGGCCACTAGAGTCAATCAGAGCCTTAAAGCCCGTTGGGGTTTGACTCCTAAACGGAAATATGACCCCGCAAATTACCAAGCCCGGGGTAGGAAGAAGCTCCGCCCGTATACCTCCACCCAGTTCAGGCAACAGCAGAGTAGTTCGTCCAATTTCCGACTGCCTCTTCCTCCATCTCCCGTTGCTCCTGCACAGCCTTCCACCTCTCAGGCTCCTTCGGACGACTATGTCACCGTTCTGCTCCCTAAGAGCCAGCTTTCCGGTGCCTCCACCACTTCTCCTGCCTTTAACCAGTCTTATGAGGCTCATAGCTCTTCCCAGAGTTATAACAGAGGTAGAGGCTACCACCGTGGTTCAAACCAGAACAGAGGTAGAGGAAGAGTCTTTCGCAAGGGAAAGAACTTCCGAGGCGGACGTGGAGGCAACTCCTCAAGCCAATACTGAGGTGCAGCAGGTAGGGGGGAGGCTTTATGCCTTCCGCAACAAATGGAGGTTCAGTCCCTGGGCTTTCAGTATCATCTCCAAGGGACTGGGGTGGAGTTGGATTCAAGGGCCTCCTCCTCCGAACAAATTTCATCAACATTCCACTCCGGACCTAGTCGAATTTGTCCAGGATCTGTTACAAAAGAACGCCATACAAGAAACGAAACACCTGAAGTTTCAGGGTCGGCTGTTCAGTGTCCCGAAGAAGGATTCAGACAAGAGAAGAGTGATTCTAGACCTATCCCTTCTCAACTTGTCCATTCAATGCGACAAGTTTCGAATGCTTACCGTCTCGCAGGTGCGGACCTTACTTCCCCGTGGGGCCGTCACCACCTCTATCGATCTTACAGACGCCTATTATCACGTCCCGATAGCGAGACACTTCCGTCCGTATCTAGGCTTCCGCTTAGGGGACAAAAATTACTCCTTCAAGGTGATGCCTTTCGGGCTCAACATCGCCCCAAGGATCTTCACAAAGTTAGCAGAAGTCGCTGTTCAGGAACTCAGAAATCAAGGGATTCAAGTAGTAGCCTATCTGGACGACTGGCTCATTTGGTCAGACACCTCCCAAAATTGCCTAAAAGCCACTCACAGAGTCATCCAATATCTTCAATCTCTAGGCTTCCAGATCAACTTCAAGAAGTCCCGTCTTCTTCCGAAATCAAAGTTCCAATGGCTCGGCCTGCAATGGGATCTTATATCTCATACTCTGTGTCTTCCCAAACCCAAGAGGTTAGAGATTGCAAGGAACACCAAACGCTTTCTCAAAGACAAAGTAAGTTCCAGACGACTCCAAGAGAGGATTCTGGGGTCCCTTCAATTTGCCTCAGTGACGGATCTACTTCTGAAGGCAAAATTGAAAGATATCAATCGTGTCTGGCGTTCGAGGGCGAACCGGAAGCTCCGGGACAGGAAAGTCCGCCTTCCTCCCATTCTACGGGAAAGACTTCTTCCTTGGACAAGAGCCAACAATCTGTCAAAGTCAGTTCCCCTTCGATTTCCGCCTCCGAAGTTAATCATTCACACGGACGCATCCCTATCAGGTTGGGGCGGCTATTCTCAGCTCAGGAAAGTTCAAGGTCTTTGGTCTCCCTTATTCCGCCAATTTCACATCAATGTGCTGGAGGCCATGGCAGTTCTTCTAACCCTGAAACGTCTCGCTCTACCCAAGAGACAACACCTTCGTCTGGTCCTCGACAGCGAAGTGGTGGTCCGCTGCCTCAACAGAGGCGGGTCAAAATCAGGGCCTCTGAACCATGTTCTAGTAGCCATATTCTCCCTAGCAGCCTCGAACCGTTGGCATCTTTCAGCTGTCCACCTGGCGGGATTCCGGAACGTAGTGGCAGACGCCTTGTCCCGGACCTCCCCTTTAGAATTGGAATGGTCACTCGATCTAAAGTCATTCCGGTGGATTCTCTCTCGGGTTCCCGGTCTCCAAGTGGACCTCTTCGCCACGGAATCCAACCACAAATTGAGAGTATATGTGGCTCCCAATCTAGACCCTCAGGCTTACGCCACAGACGCCATGTCACAGAATTGGGACATCTGGGAAAGGATTTATCTCTTTCCCCCGGTGAATCTTTTACTGAAAGTCCTAGACAAACTGAGATCCTTCAAGGGACAAGTAGCCTTGGTCGCACCCAACTGGCCCAAGAGCAACTGGTATCCTCTCCTGCGAGAGTTGAGACTACAGTATATCCTCACCCGATACCCAATCCGGTTCTGTCTCAGATAGTACAAACACGCGTTGTGTACGCTTTCTCAAACATTCAGAGCGCCCTAACTTTATGGACTTCATGAAGTTTGCGGCCATGCATGGTGCCAATATCGATCCTCAAAACACCCTGTTCCTAGAATCAGATAAACGGGATTCCACCATCCGCCAATATGATTCTGCAGTTAAAAAGTTGGCAAAATTTTTGATAGACTCAGACGTGCACTGTATGAACTTGAACCTTACAGTCACTTTCTTTAGAACTTTATTAGAATCAGGTCTGGCAGCCAATACTATCACCACTATTAAATCTGCTTTGAAAAAGATCTTCCTAGTGGGTTTTAACATAGACTTAACCGACTCTTTGTTAGCTTCAATTCCGAAAGCCTGTGCCAGACTGAAACCGGTTACTCGTCCTACCCCGGTGACTTGGTTCCTTAATGATGTACTCAAATTAGCTTCTGATACCATTAACAGTTCTTGTGATTACATTCCCCTTCTCAGGAAAACACTTTTCCTGGTGAGCTTGGCTTCCGGGGCAAGAATTTCTGAACTGGCAGCCTTGTCGAGAGACCCGGGTCATATTGAGTTCCTTCCTTCGGGAGAGGTCCTTCTTTCACCTAACAAATTCTTTTTGGCTAAGAACGAAGACCCTCAGAACAGATGGTCCTCCTGGAAAATTGTTCCCCTCACGCAAGATCCGTCTCTGTGCCCTGTTACTACTCTTAGGTCTTATTTATCCCGGACCTCCTCTAACTCCTCGGGGCCTCTATTCATTAGAGAACAAGGTGGTACCATTACCATTAAAGGGATCAGGCAACAAATTTTGTATTTTATTAAACAAGCTAGCCCTGACTCTTTTCCTCTTGCACATGATATCAGAGCGGTTGCTACTTCGGTGAACTTTTTTCACCACATGAATTTTACGGACCTTTCCAGGTATACAGGGTGGAAATCACCGTCAGTGTTCAAGAAACACTACCTTAAACATTTGGAAGCCCTAAAATTTTCTACAGTAGCTGCAGGGAGCGTAGTTACTCCCAGGTAACTCACATGTTAATTCCTTGACATTTTATCTCTCCCCCTTACCTGCCTCATTTATACCCTATTTGTATTCGTTGGTTTCGCACCTGAATACTGTTATTATATTTGTAAATTTTTAACTCCTGAGTATCTGTATATATTATCACTCACGGCATTATTATACCTTACCTTATTTGTCAGTTGTTCTACCAAGTGGATTTATGTTCCTTTTAAGATACCCTTATAATTGTTTTTGGCACTCATCTCTGATTAAAGCAACTTGTATTTCCCTTACGCTTATGTTTTTTCCTTTATTTTGCAAGTTTGGTGACATTTCTCTTGTATATATTCACTGGGCGGCACAGGTTCGAGCCCAGAAAAGGGATTTTGACGTAGGAAAAATCTATTTCTGGGCGAGGGACCTGTGCCGCCCAGTGAACCCTCCCAGCTCCTCTCCCTTGGAGTCCCCAAACTTTGGGTGCTAAGGGGTTGGGTTCTGAGCGGATGCAGAGTTGGTGGTGCCGAGTGAGGTTGAACGGCTCTCCTCTATTGGGGTCTTTGTCGTGGATGAATCTAAATAGTGCGGGACCTCTGGATTATACGCCCAATTTTATACCGACACCAATAGGTGAGCGAGCTAGTTAACCTAGCACTCCTTTACATTTTTTCTCTGGTATATTTAGCAGTAAATTACCTAAGAATAAGTGCTAAATGGAGCTTATTCACTGGGCGGCACAGGTCCCTCGCCCAGAAATAGATTTTTCCTACGTCAAAATCCCTTTTATAAGTTACACTTCCCAACTCAACCACCCTGAAAGTCCTAGGTTAAAGGCAGAATGAAGGTTATACCTGGCAAGTGGGCGGGGCCTACCATCGCCTCCTTCCCGGTAACTATGATAACCCAATTGAAAGTTTAACAGCCATTCAAGGTATGCTGAAATCATGCTCCTATTAAAGGACTCTGGTTTGTATGATTAGAAAAATTACTACTTTTAAAATGTGCGATATTTTCCAGTGAGAGACAACCCCATAAAACTTGAATTGATCATTGCAAGATATTGTTTAGCAGGAAGTCATTTCTATTGAGTGACCAGTCAGTCATCATTGTAGTAGAAGCTTTTAGTTTTAAATCCAATTGAACAAGTCTTTAACATCAATGTAATATTTATGATTCGTGTATACACTCTAATGATTTGTTTCTCTTCTAGGTAATGAATGGAAGCTTTCATCATGAAATGAGTGATATGACTTTTTTTATCATAAGAAGATACCCAAAAGGAACAGAACGTATCCCAAGATATCCTTGAGACTTGCTTAGAAATCCCACTGGGCAAATACACTGAGTAGCATCGTAAGTGTGTGTAGGTGACTGATAGATTAATGATTAGCTTACGTTTCAAGAAATTGCAGGAGATCAATACTGCATTCATACAATGATAAAAACCAAAGCCTTACATAACATTATACTTTTGATTTCAATTGGGCAACTTAATATGTACCAAAGGAAGAGAATAGTTCTTTGTTCCGGAACTGGAATTCAAACCTACGCTATTTATATGGGTATTACTTTCGGCAGAGCTGAAAGGAATAGCCATTAGAAAATCTGTGAGGGTTAATCACCCATCCTGCTAGTTAGTGGGGGATGGGGTATAGTAGCTACCCATCTCGCTCACACACCAGTGACTATACAGTACAGTGGAACCTCTACACACGAACGTATCTACATCCGAATTTTCCAACATCCGAAGTAAAATTCTAGCATTTTTTTTACTCTACACCCGAATTTTATTTCGACACACGAAGTAAACATTATGCCATTGAGCGTCGAGTGCTCAGTTCTCTATTCTTGTGTGTATCGTGTGGTTGTCCTCTGTTTGGTCTGTTAT